>NW_019392785.1:0-103387 GCF_000648675.2 Cimex lectularius | reverse complement strand
TGATCGTATAATACTGTTTTTTATATTTATTTATTTTTTATTGATCTTAACCTTTGATGTATAAATAAGCAATTAGAAAAAAAATCAACTTTTGCTTGTTTAACTTGTCTGTATATTTTTAAGTTAAAAGAAAAATGTTTTGATCGTATATGGCAAGTGGGGTATAGTACTGCTTTTTTCGTATTTATTATTATTTTTTTTATTGAGCTGTAACCTTTTACCGTATTTACTCAGTTTACTTTTTCTAATGACGTACCTGGACGGTTGTGCCAAAGTCGGGACGATATTAACCTTTGATGGATAAGTCAGCAATTGAAAAAAAAAAATCTATATGTTTTCAAGTTAAAAAAACAGAAGTTTTGATCGTATAATACTGTTTTTTATATTTATTTATTTTTTATTGATCTTAACCTTTGATGTATAAATAAGCAATTGGAAAAAAATCAACTTTTGCTTGGTTAACTTGTCTGTATATTTTTAAGTTAAAAGAAAAATGTTTTGATCGTATATGGCAAGTGGGGTATAATACTGCTTTTTTATATTTATTATTATTTTATTTTATTCTGTAACTTTTTATCGTATTTACTCACTTTACTTTTTATAATGACGGTACCTGAACGGTAATGCCAAAATGGGGACGTTCTTAACCTTTGATTGATAAGTGAACAATTGAAAAAAAAAGAAGAAAAAAGTCAACTTGTGCTTGTTTAATTTGTCTATATATTCAAGTTAAAAGAAAAATGTTTTGATCGTATATGGCAAGTGGGGACCGGCGGATCTCTTTAATGTAAAATTCGTAAGGGCACTCAACTGGATGAATATTCCTGAGTGGAAAAACAGCTCAAACAGTATTGAAGATGTCCTTGTCGCCCCTATTCTGACAGCCTTAAGGATCAGGTTACTAAAGACGCTTAGTATGCATTATATTCACTTCATAACACGTTTAAGGAAGATGCATGTTGGAGAAAGGGCCATTAATATAAAGAGTCAGTTAATGTAATAATTATTTATAAATAAACATTCGTTATCACCATACGGGGCGTTGTTCCAGCCGTATCAAAAGCGATTAGATTATAAAGGGCGAAACAATTTCGAGTTAAATGGCTTACGGGCCTGGTTTTTAATACGGCGAAAGACCATCAGGATAACGTAAAGCAGGCTATTCTACATAATGAAATTATAATAAAGTCAGACCAAACTGCTTTTTCCCCGTAATCGGCCGCCGCCCCAGCCGGCTCAGAGTCGATTTGAACAACGCGGAAGATCGGAAAAGGGGATGCGGGTCAAATGGGCCAAAATTGACAGATGCACATGGCGGACATCTGCGCAAAGAACAATTTAAAACGGATGATTTAACGATTCGGATCCGAGTTCGCCCGTATAAAGGCGGCCGGGTTGATCATCAAGGGGGGAAATGGCTGGATCAACGTCCTCGGTTATAATTTATTACCGATTATTTGGGTGTCTCAAAATCGCTTTCCATATCTAATCGAGCCAGTTCAACATAATCCTACCATTCCTTTGGAAAATATGCTGTCGTACATACTTTCTACCGTTGTGTTAAGACCGCCGGGGCCCACAAGACATCCGACATGAGAAAACCGGCTAATAATAATAAATTTCCCAGAAAGAAACAGTTAAGACAAAAGATAAAACGAACTGAGATGAACTTTGAGGTCTATTTGAAAAACATCTATATCCCATCATCATTTATTCTCCTCTCCCTCAGAAGAGAATCCTTGCCAAGAGGTTTTGATTAAAATGACCCGGGGTTGATATTTGGCCCGTCTCCGAGTGGAGATAAGTCAAAACGGGCTGAAAGCCCCGACAGGAACACGTCTAAATCCGTAGGGCGACACGTGTACAGCTGATTTGTTTTCCGGGCCCTCCCAAGGGCACGGTTTTCGGATTTATCCTCATTCTCTTTTCCGGTTTGTTTAGAGTTATTGGATTTAACGCTAGCTTTTTACTCCGCCCTTTATGCACGGGACGAAAGAAACTGAATTGGAACGACGTTTAAATCGCCCCGTTTTACGTTTCCATGGGCCGGTCGCGATGACTTTGAACCGATTCGAGCCCCCCTTTTGTAATTTCTGCGATCCTCTGCCTGTCTCGTTCAAAAGAAACTTCCATTCGAACATGAAATCCAATCTACATCCATTGTTTCAAAATCGAAAATTCACTAAGCTACAAACAGATCCACTCACAAATACAGCGCCAATACATGTTTGTAATTTAAAAGCCAATGAAAACGTTCAATTATGAAATTAAATTAAAAGGGAAGAGAGCAATAAAAAAGTAAACACTCTGAAAGTGTAGAATGACTCTTCTCATATTTTGAAGTTCATGAAGTTCTCTCTTTCTGCCTGTCTCTACACCAGCTGGGTCTAAAGCTTGCTTTCTCTCTCTCTCTCTCTCTCTCTCTCTCTCTCTCTCTCTCTCTCTCCTTCTCCCTCTCCTCACTCCCTCTATTTAGCTAGTTTATGTCCCTCTATCAGTCACTCTGTATATAAATCTTTATCTCCTCTTTGTTTTTAAATCTTTCATTCTATATTTTAATTATTTTCTACCTTATTATTTCCTTTCTCTCATCATCCTTTCTGTCCTGTCTTGCTCTCACTCTCTTAATCTCAGTATTCAACCTCCCGTCTCTTTTGTCCCTCTTATTTTTTCTCTCTCTCGCCACAAAAAGAGAAAGAGACATAAACACTAATAAATAGAGAGATATAATTATTAAGATAATAGAGTAGATATTCTGTCCAGCAATAATGTCCATTACGAAGTCGCAGACGAAATAAGATCAATCCTCCAAATTAAGCATTGGAGAATAGGAATAAAATGGCTGAAGGCGGACATAGATTCAGGACATGACAGAGAATGAGGAAATGGAGAGGAAGTCAAAAGAAGCAGTTCTGTATGACCTTTTCTATATCTTACATGAAGTTATCTTTCTCTGATTCTCTCTCTCTCTCCCCTCTCTCTGACTCTCTTTCTCTCTCTATCTTTTCCTTTATCTCAATCTGTCTCTCATTCTATATCTCGATATTTTCTGGTTCTTTCTCGTTTTCGTTCTCTCTCTTTTCCTCTATCTCAAACTTACTTTCACTCTATATCTCGATATTTTCTGGTTCTTTCTCGTTTTCGTTCCCTCTCTTTTCCTCTGTCTCACTCTGTCTCTCATTCTATATTTCGATATTTTGTGGCTCTTTTTCGTTTTCCTTCCCTCTCTTTTCCTCTGTCTCACTCTGTCTTTCATTCTGAATTTCGATATTTTGTGGCTCTTTTCGTTTTCCTTCCCTTTCTTTTCCTCTATCTCAAACTTACTGTCACTCTATATCTCGATATTTTCTGGTTCTTTCTCGTTTTCGTTCTCTCTCTTTTCCTCTGTCTCACTCTGTCTTTCATTCTGAATTTCGATATTTTGTGGCTCTTTTCGTTTTCCTTCCCTTTCTTTTCCTCTATCTCAAACTTACTGTCACTCTATATCTCGATATTTTCTGGTTCTTTCTCGTTTTCGTTCCCTCTCTTTTCCTCTGTCTCACTCTGTCTTTCATTCTGAATTTCGATATTTTGTGGCTCTTTTCGTTTTCCTTCCCTTTCTTTTCCTCTATCTCAAACTTACTGTCACTCTATATCTCGATATTTTCTGGTTCTTTCTCGTTTTCGTTCCCTCTCTTTTCCTCTGTCTCACTCTGTCTTTCATTCTGAATTTCGATATTTTGTGGCTCTTTTCGTTTTCCTTCCCTTTCTTTTCCTCTATCTCAAACTTACTGTCACTCTATATCTCGATATTTTCTGGTTCTTTCTCGTTTTCGTTCTCTCTCTTTTCCTCTGTCTCACTCTGTCTTTCATTCTGAATTTCGATATTTTGTGGCTCTTTTCGTTTTCCTTCCCTTTCTTTTCCTCTATCTCAAACTTACTGTCACTCTATATCTCGATATTTTCTGGTTCTTTCTCGTTTTCCTTCCCTCTCTTTTCTTCTGTCTCTCATTCTATATCTCGATATTTTCTGGCTCTTTCTCGTTTTCGTTCCCTCTCTTTTCTTCTGTCTCTCATTCTATATCTCGATATTTTCTGGCTCTTTCTCGTTCTCCTTCCCTCTTTTTCTTCAACTCTTTCTATATATTATATTCCATGCGAAAATCTAACCGATGTATTTGTGTCTGTCTGCGTGAGAGAATTATTTAAACATATATCACCCAAAATGTTTAAAATATAGAAATGCTAAAGATTTGTGCGACTTTGTCCTCGACCATCATGGCTAAATGAATTTGTAGATACATATTTATACAGTAAATAAAATGCAATTATCGTGTTATTAGATTAATCTAATGTTTTTTTCAATCCGTTAGATTTCGTGGTCCGATTGATCAAATAAGTCTTTCAATTAATTAATTTTTATCTAAGGTATTGGTTGAGATAAAAAAAGTCAGTGTCACGAGCGGGATTCGAACCCACGACCTTCGACTCAATATTCAAGAGGTTAGAGCAGAGAAGGTCTCGGTTTCGAATCCCGCTCGTGACACTAACTTTTTCTTCTCAACCAATACCTTAGATAAAAATAATTATTAATTGAAAAAATGTGTGGACAAATAAAATTATTATTTATAGACTGTCTATTCGATCAGAGACAACTTGACACTAGATCAATTTCTACGACAAAAGCTTATTTTATTTTGTTGAAATCCCTTGGTTTATTTTTATTTATCGAAGAACTTAGATATTTAAAGGGAATACATTTTTATTTTAGAGGCTTTTTAGGTAGTTTACTTAGCAATGAAGTCATTGTTATTTGTTGAAGTCCAAATCGTGAATAATTAATCATAATGATTGAAAAATGTTACAGCAGCGGCGCATTTAGCCGAAGGTCGAAGGTTCGAATCGAAAGATTAATTAATTAAAAGACGTTATTACCAATATTCAATGAAATTGTCAAATTTTATAAGATATTAATATATTGAAATGTATTTTATTGGCAATATAGGAGCATATTCTTTTGCAGCTAGTACATTGAAAAAAACCTTAATATGCAAAAAGTAAGAAATTGAAGCAAAGTTCTATGTACCGTTGAATTATTTAAAATGTTTTGATAATAGTTTTTAGCAGTTTCTGGCAAAAATTCCAATGGCAGAGAAATCTTTTTTCTTACCATACGACAGGAATGGCTTCTGAATCAATGACATGCAAACTTTTTTAATATCATCAGGTTTAGCCCCTTTTTTAGTACATTAACACGTTTCCACAAGTCTGTGTCATTGAACGTGGACTTGTACTGGATAAAACCTGGATCATTTTTGGAAACTTTTATCAAAGTAGCCTTTGTAATTGGAAAATTTACTTTTAATCTAGAGTCAGAGGCGTGTTTTAAGTCTAGAAAATACGAATGTTCCATGTTAACTAGCTGATACGCCATGGCACATAAAACCTTTGGAAAAATCATGTCCTATACTAGGATGCCATCTTTGAGGGACGCACCAAACCACTTTTAAAGAGGTTTGGCACTTAGACCGTTATAAGGGTTATGGGCAAGGGTACATAGAACATATTTAGAAAACAAATCTCAGTTTTGAGGAAATTGGCACTTAGAACGTTTGGAATTTCCACTCTTCAAATATGGGGTTATATTTTCATGTACATGAAAGAAAATTCATGTAAATGGCGATTGAATAATTATTCGTGAAGTAAATAGTTTCTGTTTTCCTCTCTTGAGTCTTTCACAATAATGCTGGATCCCTCTTCGGGCTTGACAGGTGTAGAATTTTTTATGCACCGAAGCCTTTCATGGGGCATCACCCCCATTCTCCATTCATAAAGTACAATGGCGTACTTCACACATTAAGCATCGCATTAAAGAGCGGCCTTCGTGACAAATTCTGTGGAAGTTTATTTAATAATAAAAAAAATGGTACAAAAAATTGTCCAGATTCTGTCGACATGGGTGGATGAAAGGTACAAAAGGTCCTTTCGTGTCCTACCAGGTCTACTAGTTTTACCAACCAATGGGCATGGGGATATCAATAAATCTATGGCCCTTTTTCCAATCTTTAATTATTAAGGAAAAACGAGGGTTTGTTGCTATTTCGAAATGTAAACAAGCTGTCGTACCATCAAACTTAAACAGGACTTACCTCAGACTTCCGACAACCAATCCGTCCGGTATATTTCAAGTCGAGGAAAAAAGGACGCAAGCCTTCTCTCAATTTATAAATATACAGTTCTCATTACAATGAAATGGCTTTGCAGATGATTGCCTAATAAGAGTTTAAACTAAACGGTAATTGCCTTAATCATTGGCTTAAGAAAGGATCAAGACATGAAACAAACTGGACGATCTTTTTATGAAATAAGACGTATTTCGTCAAAATGAGGGCAATTTTTATGTAGTAAATAACGATTATCCTGGTGTAAACATCCTGGTCCGTACAGCCACGCTCTTTTGAGGTGATTTTCAAAACGAATGAATTTTTTTATCGCTTTGCCAAATGCAGAATGTTTTCTTCTTTTAAATTACAGTTAAATTAAGGCAGTTTAATTACTGTTTTAAAATGTTTTTATGGTTTGTGTTCTGAATGTAAACATCCTGAACATTCTAGTCTCGTATGATCTCCCTTCTTATATTGTCTTATTATCACCTTGTAAGATCAGGTTTACAAAAATACAGTTTGCAGGAAATATATTTGTGTTTAAGAGGGTTTTATTCCCAAGTGAGGAAAATAAGACAAAGTACTACATTTGCTTTTCTTACGGATGGAACATATGAAGTTCACATTTTACAATAGATGAGTTTAATTTTTATTTAAAAAATTTATTAATCGGAAAGTTTTATTCCTGAAGATATATAAATAATACACAAACACTCTGGTCGGTTAGACTTTATCTACGATTGTCTTTGTTAGTTTTATCAGATACATTAAAAAAAAATCTTTCGTGAATTAAAATTGCTGTTTAGAAAAGAATTTACCACAAAAAGTGATAGAATAACACGTAAAGATCCTCGAAATGGTCCGCCCAGCCTTACTGTGTTTGTTTGCTTTTAACAACCTCGCCAAATCCATAATCAATATACAGTTTGCTGTTTATGCAGTAAATTTGCTGATTTGAATAAGTTTTACTGCCAAAAGGTAGGCCCGCCTAGTCTCGCTGTGTCCTTAGTTGAGCCTGTTGGATTTTTAAATAATTTTATACGTTTTAGTACAATAATTCAGTTTTTGTTTATAAAGCAGATATCCCAAAAATTACTGGTACGTCTAGTCAAATTAATTTTGTCAAATGTACAAGTGTTTTTAAAATCGGAAATACAACTTTATGAAATAGTTTTTTTATTAATAGATAATCAGTTAATATCTAAAAGCAAAAAGATATAATCCTCACCACTCCTTCTCTTCTTCTTTTTTTTTCTCTCTCTATGAATAAGTTTTGCTGCCAAAGGGTGGGCCCGCCTAGTCTCGCTGTGTCCTTAGTTGAGCCAGTTTGTTTTTTAAATGATTTATTCGTTTCAGTAAAATAATTCAGTTTTTGTTTATAAAGCAGATATCCCAAAAATTACTGGTCTAGTCAAATTAATTTTTGCCAAATACACAAGCGTTTTTAAAACCAGAAATACAACTTTATGTTTATGCAATAAACTTTTTGAATAACACATAATCAGTTAATCTCTTAAAGACAAAAAGATATCATTCTCACCTCTCCTTCCCTTCTTCTTTCTCTTTTTTTCTGTCTCTATCTATCTACCTCTTTATCTATCTATTTCGCTTGTTCTTTTTATAAACTTGCCAAATCTATAATTAAAAAAAAAAAAAAAAATAGCCAGTTGATAATAATGAAATGGGGTTTACATTTTGACCCTTTTTTTTATGACAACGGAAATAAACGTTACTATCCACGAAACCAGGTTACTTTCAGATTCATTTTGGATAAATTTGAGAAATTCATTGAGCTTTAGATTTATGACTCATGTTATACAGTTTATACCACCTCTCCTTCCCTTCTTCTTTCTCTTTTTTTTTTTCTCTCTCTCTCTCTCTATCTATCTATCCATCCATCTAGTTCTCTGTTCTTTTTATAAACTTGCCAAATCTATAATTTAAAAAAAATAACAAGTTTATAATAGTGAAATACCCAGGAAACCAGGTTACTTTCATATTCATTTTGCAAAATCCTGGTCGACATAGTCTCGCTCTGGTACTTAGCTTTCGCATTGGTATTTTACACATTGACCAGATTGATTTGTAGTAACATAATTTTTGCTGTTTAAAAAAGTAAAAAGTTTTGTTTAAAACTTAAAAAAAATAAAAAAATAAAAAATAGCAAGAATGTACACGCCAAAACGCACAGAGAAAATCGCGAAATGCTGATCTCCAGGGGCTTTGCTGAATAAGAGCGATCTTAGAATATCAAAACGAAGACACAAAATTACAGATTTACATGTTAATCTTCACATAAACATAATTTCACATAATCCTGTCTAAAGATTGTTAGGGTGTTGCGTTTAAAGCGAATGTAAACACTTGCAGGCACTAGGTTTGGGGTCTCAATGGTATGTCTACGCGTAATCCAGATGAACAGCCAAGAAACGGTTGACGGAATTTTGATGAGAATCGATTTCCGGTCCGCCTGTTTTCGTTGTTAGTCGAAGCAAAACATTTTCCGATAGCGGAAGAAATGAGGGCCTAGTACAATCTTAAAATGTTTTCCTTGTCACGTTTTGTCAATGCATCACAGTTTCTCCTGGAGTTTTGCAAGGATTCTAAAGAGGTTTTGAACTCGCGTTTTACCTTCGAATCTCGCGGATCTCCGGGGACGTCGGGACGCTCCTGGCACGCCTCCTTTCCGGACGGACCGTCGAGGACCCGCTGTTTCCCATGGCATAGACCGAAAACTAACTGGACCGTCATCTGTCGGGGTTCGGGGATGTGCGGCCACCTGGCAGAACCCCACCCCTCGGGAAACCCCTAGCAAAAAACACAATGGGCTCAACCCCCGCCACACTAGGCCACGCGACCAACCCTCCCAATCCAACCCATATTCTATAATCGACATTAATAGCGCTTTACTATAAATGTGACGTATAACAACTGACTAACAACTTATCCAACTCTTGAAACAGAGGATGAGAAAGTGAAAACAATGTAACAGTTCAGATAAAAAATATTTACTTTGCCAACGTATAAATTTTATAACAAAACATCTTGTGAAAAAAGACAAATTTTATAGGCAACTATTGAATAACAACAGTACAGGTTGTGTTCCAGTAAACTATCTTTGTATAAACAATTTTCTTAAGTTATTCAGATATCGATTAACGGTCACTAATCTCTACAAATTTTCTTAAGATAAAAACAAGTAGTTTAATAATTTTTTTTTCGCTCGTGGAATTTAACATTTCCAAAGAAGTATATCAGACGATTTTTGACATAGTGATGTGATACATAATGTACAGTATTATTTAATACCTGAGACCGCGCAGTTTATTTTTATTTGTATACGCTCTTTCACTCTTTCTCAGTCTCTTTTTGTACTATCACTATCTTCCTTATTTACTTTCTGTTATTATTCTTACTTTCTTTCTACATTTCTGTCTTCATTAATCTATCTTTCTTTCTTTATTTCCTATATCTCTCTTTTCTTATTCATTTCCTATTTTATTTTGTTTTTGTATTTCTAGGTTGTATTTCTCTCTCTTTCTCTGTGCCTTCTATCCCTATCTTTCTTACACTTTTGGTCTTTACTTTATTTCAATCTCTTTCTCTCCCTCTCTCTCTTTCTCTCTCCCTCGATCTCTATTTCTATATTTCTGTATTCTTTATTAATCTATCTTTTTTTCTCCAATACCTACATTTATCTTCATTTATTCGTTTTATTTTTATTTCATTCCTATATTTCTTAATCTTTCTGTCTTTACTTTATTTCAATCTCTCTCCCTCTTCTCACTCTCTCTCTCTCTCTCTCTCTCTCTCTCTCTCTTTCTCTCTCCCTCGATCTCTATTTCTATATTTCTGTATTCTTTATTAATCTATATTTTTTTCTCCAATACCGACATTTATCTTCATTTATTCGTTTTATTTTTATTTCATTCCTATATTTCTTACTCTTTTTGTCTTTACTTTATTTCGATCTCTCTCTCCCTCTTCTCTCTCTCTCTCTCTCTCTCTCTCTCTCTCTCTCTATCTATCTATCTCTATTTCTATATTTCTGTATTCTTTTTAATCAATCTTTTTTTCTCCATTACCTATATTTATCTTTAATTATTCGTTTTATTTTTATTTTATCCCTATCTTTTTGTCTTCACTTACAATCTCTCTCTCCCTCTTCTCACTCACTCTCTCTCTTTCTCGATCTCTATTTCTATATTTCTGTCTTTATTAATTTATCTTTATTTATTTGATTTTTATTTTTGTTTGTATTACTGACTGTTTCTCTGTGCCATCTATCGCTATCATTCTTACTCTTTTTCTCCTTTCTTTATTTCTCTCTCTCTCTCGCTCTCTGTACTATCTATATCTATTTTTCTTCATCTTTTTCAATTCTTTCTTCCTTTTTTTTACTTTCTCTTTTGTAGTAATATTACATTCAGACTACATAAATCGTTGAATGTTACAAGTGGTTAAAGTTTCTCTCTGCCTACATATTACATAACATAAATTTTTAGCTTAATTATAGGATAATTGATTTTATTGATTATGGATGCTTACACGTTTTTTCGTTAAATAGACTAGAGATTGAGTGAAGGTAATCCTTGACTGATGGCCTAAGGATTTTATCATAAACCCCGCCCACAAAAAAAACAAAACAAAAAAAACGCGAAGATAATCATGTTAATTAGTGACATTGTGCACGACCTCAAAACTCACTGCAATCAATAATCAATCCACATTTGTAGATATGATATAGCTGATTGCACATACTTTTTGTAATAATTCTTTCTGTGTACTTCAAAAAGGTCTAATTAAGTTTGTTCGATAGTTTTGAGAAAATGAACAAATAAAACATCACGAACTAATCCAAGGGATTGCATGACTCTTGAACTTTTTCTCGTCACAGTGAATCCACGTTGGGATTTTGAGTAGGTTTGAAAACTCATTAAGTAATTTTTTTATGTTTGATTTCTACTTGAGAAAACATATTTTCTTCGTGGAACCCTTTCTACACTTTGTTTATCCTAAATGAATTGAGCATTAAAAAATGTTCTAGGCTTGATATTATTATTATATCTAATTCATTAGTTTTCGTGGTCCGCTTGACCAAATAATATCTTTCAATTGATTAATCTGTAATTAAGGTTTTTAGTTGAGATAAAAAAAGTCAATGGCACGAGCGGGATTCGAACCCACGATGTTCGGTTAGATACGCCGCTACTCTACCACTTGAGCTATCGTGACCTCGATCCACTCGGGCACCAACTTCCCATCTCAACCCCACCTTTTGAATTTTCCCTCCTTTTTGCCATTTTTCAAATGTCGTGTAATCGGATTGGATTCTCGGCGACAAATGAAGGCTTTAGTGAAGATATACTTTATTTAAATAATTAAATGCACTGGTTTTCGTGGTCCGCTTGACCAAATAATAGCTTTCAATTAATTAAAAATTCGAAAGGTTGGATTGAGGTGGGAAGTTACTGACCGAGTGGATCGAAGTCACGATAGCTCAAGTGGTAGAGCAGCGTATTTAGCCGAAGGTCGTGGGTTCGAATCCCGCTCGTGCCATTGACTTTTTTATCTCAACCAATACATTAAATACAGATTAATTAATTATATCTAATATAGGACATCAAAGGGTCTTAATTACACAATAGTTTATATTTATATCAACACGAACGACAACAAACCGTCTAATCTGATACATAACACGACCTCCTAAAAGTTTCTTTACTTGTTTAGGCCGTTTAAAGGAATAATGTATATATCGAAAAAAAGGTTCAAACTATAGAACAGGTAAACAGAATAAAAAAATAAAAACCCTTTCTAAGACTGTGTAGACAATTTAATAAAATATACGTCATTCCATGGAAAGAATAGAAAGTAAGTCAACCCAATACAAAAAAATTGAGTTAAATTTAGGTAGGTGGGTAGAGGGGTTAAATAAATAGAGCGAGAGAGGGATGGAAAGAGGCAGAGAGGGAGAGGCAGAGAGAGAGTGAGAGAGAGGGAGAGGGAGGGAGAGAGAAATAGGTACGTAGATAGATAGGTGGATACAGAGTTAAATAAATAGAAAGAGTGATGGATAGAGGGAGAGACAGAGACAGAGAGACAAAGGGAGAGAGAGAGAGATAAAACGAGAGAGAGAGAGAGAGAGAGAGAGAGAAGAGAGAGAGGGGGGGCGAGAGAGCGAAGGAGAGAGAGAGAAATAGGTACATTGATAGATAGGTGGATACAGAGTTAAATAAATAGACCGAGAGAGTGATGGAGAGAGGGAGACAAAGGAAGAGAGGGGGGAAAGAGAGAGAGAGAGAGAGAGAGAGAGAGAGAGAGAGAGAGAGAGCGCAAGAGAGAAAGAGAGGTAAGGTGGGAATGCTGCATATTTCTCATATACTAGTTTATTTAATTAAATGTTCTTTTTCGAGTCAATTTGATTGAGTGCCCATATATTTCTCCCGAACAACTCACTTTTCCAACTTCTATGACTTGAAGGTCAAACTAAAAGGATTGTATCTCTTATGTATAGTCGACTCGGACGAAAGAGTGATGATAATTAAGAAATTTATTTTTATGAGAATGGACTTGTTCATAAACATGCAGACATCCATTCATGATATTAATGCCTACTTCTTTAAAGATCATGACGTCATCGTTCTAACTGTTTTATTAGAAGTTATTTTACTACTATCTTTAAGCGGATGTATGCACATTTCCCTCACGTTAGCCCTTCTTGTAAGAATCCGTGTGTGCATTTGTATTTTTAATGCTATTTCTACTTGTATTTTGGAAATTAGTTTATGAATTTTGTTTTATTAGTTCTTTAAGTTGTATATTTATAAGTTGGTTTATAGGTTCTTCCAACATATTACTCGGGCATTCAACTTTACATTTAGTTAATTTCCTTCCATGTCCTCGTTTCTTTCGTACAAATCTCATTTGTAGGTCTATGTAAAAGGCCATGGAAAATGACATTTGTAGTTTTTGATAAATTGGAGACACAATGACGTAAATAAAGCGATTTACTTACCGACATACTTACAAATGGGCTTTTTGTCAAAAACCCCGGCAAATGGGCCAGTAAATTCGTGTTATGATTGATATGACCTCTGCTGTTGCGAATCCTTGTAAAAAAAAAAAAAAAAAAATATGGTGACACAAGTTTGTTGTAGTCCACGTGCCAGGCCAGTTTTAATTTCTTATATTTCGTCTGAAATGCTATTCGTTAAAGCAATGCGATTTTCTGTTTTAAGTTGAAAAGATGTACGTGATTGTATTCGAGATTTACAAAATATACCATAAGTGGAAAAAATGTTTATATCATGGGCTTTTCCACGCTACCGCCGTCCACAAACGTGAAATTAATTTGCCTAATCTGAATCAATAATTTTCTACTCAACTACGTGCTTTTTAGCTTTTCAACTGGACTTCCGCCGAGGAAATGAGGAAAACACGAACTTCCACTAAACCAAGATTCGTTCCTCCACCCTTCCCCGGCCAAAGGGGGCTTTACAACCCGCGTAACATCTTTTATTACTCAGCCGAGAAAAATATGCTGCAATAAAAAACCTTTTTAAGAGAGTAGTACCGTATCATAACACGAATTTACTGGCCCACTGAGGAAATCTTTAGCTTGTTTTTGACGTACTGCTTCAAGGGGTTGGTTTTTCCAATGGAAAAACTTGTTAACGTTCTAATTTACCGGGAACGTTATTCATAAAATGGTTAGGGGCTTGAGATAATAAATTTTCTCGTTTCAAATGACAGTGAGTGAGTACACTAAAAAAAGCACTTTTTTAAAAAGAAAGAATGTTGCAAGGGATGAACCTAAAGCCAAGGTATCGAACCAGAGAAATGGTGAGATTTAGCATGTTTTAACCATGAGATTACAAGTGTGTACGATTTGAAAAAGGTTTTCTAGGTAAAGAAAAAAAATTGCCTTGGTGTATTGCCTTCAAGGGGTTGGTTTTTCCAACGGAAAAAATTGTTAACGTTCTAATTTACCAGGAATGTTATCCATGAAAAGTTTAGGGGCTTGAATTAGTAAATTTTCTCGTTCCAAATGACCTCTAAGGCCTGAGTGAGTAAGTACACTAGTAAAAGCACTTTTTTTTCAACAGAACGTTTTTTTTTCAAGAAAAAATGATTCTAGGGATGAAAGGATCTAAAGCCAAGATAACGAACCAGAGAAATGGTGAGATTTATCATGTTTTAACCATGAGATTANAAAGTTTGGACGAATTTTTACTGGGCATCATTTTATTTTGCTTTGTGAGAAGCCAACCAAATTAAAATGTAGTTATCTAGGCAATTTATCAATACATTTTTATGAAATTTGACGTAATTATTGAGCAATTAAAATTGTATAAAAAAACAATCTTGTTTGATCGTTAACAAAATCTTATGGTATTGACTAAAATATTGGATAATTCAATTTTGATCAATTGTGGAAAAGTTTGTCAAAGTTTGGACGAATTTTTACTGGGCATCATTTTATTTTGCTTTGTGAGAAGCCAACCAAATTAAAATGTAGTTATCTAGGCAATTTATCAATACATTTTTATGAAATTTGACGTAATTATTGAGCAATTAAAATTGTATAAAAAAACAATCTTGTTTGATCGTTAACAAAATCTTATGGTATTGACTAAAATATTGGATAATTCAATTTTGATCAATTGTGGAAAAGTTTGTCAAAGTTTGGACGAATTTTTACTGGGCATCATTTTATTTTCCTTTGTGAGAAGCCAACCAAATTAAAATGTAGTTATCTAGGCAATTTATCAATACATTTTTATGAAATTTGACGTAATTATTGAGCAATTAAAATTGTATAAAAAAACAATCTTGTTTGATCGTTAACAAAATCTTATGGTATTGACTAAAATATTGGATAATTCAATTTTGATCAATTGTGGAAAAGTTTGTCAAAGTTTGGACGAATTTTTACTGGGCATCATTTTATTTTCCTTTGTGAGAAGCCAACCAAATTAAAATGTAGTTATCTAGGCAATTTATCAATACATTTTTATGAAATTTGACGTAATTATTGAGCAATTAAAATGGTATGAAAAATCAATCTTGTTTAATCCGTATCAAAATTTTATGACATTGACTAAAATATTGGACAATTCAATTTTGATCAATTCTGGAATATTTTCTTAAAATTTGTTTGCAGGAATTTTTACTGGGCATCAATTTATTTTACTTTGTGAGAAGCCAACCAAATTAAAATGTAGTTATCTAGGCAATTTATCAATACATTTTTATGAAATTTGACGTAATTATTGAGCGAATAAAATTGTATAAAAAAAAGCAATCTTGTTTGATCGTTACCAAAATCTTATGATATTGACTAAATATTAGACAATTCAATTTTGATTAATTGTGAAAATTTTCTTAAAATTTGTTTGCAGGAATTTTTACTGGGCATCAATTTATTTCGCTTTGTGAGAAGCCAACCAAATTAAAATGTAGTTATCTAGGCAATTTATCAATACATTTTTATGAAATTTGACGTAATTATTGAGAAATTAAAATTGTATAAAAAAAGTAATCTTATTTAATCGTTAACTGATCTTTAAAAT
Organism: Cimex lectularius; assembly: GCF_000648675.2. NCBI lineage: Eukaryota > Metazoa > Arthropoda > Insecta > Hemiptera > Cimicidae > Cimex > Cimex lectularius. The sequence continues at coordinate 87,669 of NW_019392785.1, read as the reverse complement.
CTGATAGTATTATTTTGCTAACTTATTTGACAATTACTACATTGAGCTATAGCTAAATCAATCTCCTTCTGCCTAAATAATAAGTTAATAGATGTTTCGGTTTATTAAAAAAATTTCTGAAGGTATGTTTTTAAGTAGCTGCCGAAATTAGTATGGAAAATTATTCCCTAGTTTATCAACAAGGACAGGTCAAAAACGTGTACATAACTTATTGGATAAGTGTTTACAGGATGATTTGTTGTTGGTCTTAAGTTGTCCAAATAAGTCCTCAACGAAGCGAACGAACGCGTCTTCGTCCAATTAACAACAAACTCAAGTCAACAGATGACCGTCGTAAACAAAATTTCCCGAGCACCAGGGTCAATTGGGCGCTTTTCGGACTAATCTAAAAGTCAAATGACAAAAGGCCCAGGGGGTGGTGTCGACTATGCGACTTTTATCCTCACAGCGGGAATTTAAACATCTTCTTCGAATAAACATGGGTGTTTAATGGAGTCCGAGAAATATACCGCATTAATCATACTTGTGTACAATCTGTTGAATATTTGATCATGTTTGAAACTAGAAAATCAATGTTTTCAATGATAAAAAATTTATTGGAATTTATGTAAATTGGGGTTGTGTGGATACAATTCGTTTGTAAACATTTCCGATATGTGATTTTCATGTCGGTAGCTGGTTTGACGCTGACCCTTCTGCCCTCCGGCCACCTGCCACGACCATTCTGCTTTGATCCTACTGCTAATTATACACCTATTAACCATTCCCCTCTTGGTGGCGAAAGAAGATCAAAAGCCGATCGTACAACGCGGGATGGTAAATTTCCAAAATTTCCTCCGGTTATGCATTATGTCAATTTCTTTTTCACCGAGATCCTGGCCATAAAAGTAATTATTCTTCGCCAGTGTTCAACTTAATCCGTGAAGAGTTAAACCCGTGTCTGGATTAGGACGAGGTCTGTGTGATATAAATCATCGTTAGTACTTCATTAATCCCGATACTCACAACGCAGAGCATATCGAACAAGCTGTTCATTACCAATTTGTTACTTTTGATAAATGGCCCATAGAAAACGCTTCGAATGACCAGTTCAATGAGAGCAGATTTATGGTCCATTTGATTTCCAAGCTAATTGAAAAAAAAAGGAAAAAATCCTCTCTGTTGACTAAACCAAGTTACGGAAAAAACCCGAAAATACACTAGAATAAATTTTCAACGTGTTTTTAAATTTTTTTTAAAACATACACTGAATCAACGAGGGTAGGAAAATATTGGTATGAATAGATTGGAATTGCGAGAGGGCAAACAAGGGGCATATGAGAAATTTACCCCGCTGCATTTCGGTGTATCTGTTTTCCCTGGATATTCCATTTGCCGATTGTCCATACCGGTTTAATTGTCCCCCCTTTTCAAAACGGACCGTCTGATTCTGACCGTATGATATACAAGCCCTTTTCCCTAAGGGCCTACGGCCGAAAAGTGATTTAGACCCAGGACCCGAGCCAAAACAAAAGGGATCTTTTTGATACCAATTATTTCCCTTACGGGCATAGGAGGGCAGGGAAAAGAGCTAACCTTAGAATATTTAACAACCCTTATTCGCTTGGTTTCGCTAAAACCCTCAAATAAATAACAACTAACTCAGCATTATCGAGTAAATTTACCAAAACGAAATTAATATTAATTTCTAATGAATTCAAATAGAAAACCATTAAAGTAATAGCAATAGTGTCTGTAGTTCTAGCCAATTTTAAATTTGGGTTAAAGTATGATACCGCAAGAAGAGTAAAGTTTGGGCTATCCATCCTCGCTTTATTGGTTAAAATTTTCATTAGAAGTCCTCATATTCTCGCGCACTCATCAATTTTGTAGGTAAAAGGTTAACTGAAAAGTTTGTACAAATGTCGGATAATTAGGCCACTTTTACAAGTAAGAGAGAAACAAACAGTCATCCACTGGATATGCCGTAAAACCTGAGAATTTATGCACTTTCGTATATTTTCACAACTATCATTTAGAACCTTTATGTAAGGTATTGGGTGAAATGAAAAAGTTAGTGTCCCGAGGGAGATTCGAACCCAGACCTTCGGCTCAATATGCCGCTGCTCTAACCACTTGAAATATCGTGACAAGCTCACAACGAAAAGGTCTCGATGGCTCAAATGGTAAGAGCAGCGGCGTATAAGGTCGTGGGTTCGAATCCCGCTCGTGACACTAAATTTTTCATAACAACCAATACCTTACATAAAGATTAATTAATTGAAAAAAAATTTTTTTTCTTTATCGTGCCAACGTTTCGATCTTTATTGACATCATCTTCAGTGTTCGTGTGTTTGTTTTCTGTGTAGATGTGTCATTACTGTGTGTCGTGTTGAGAGTCAGAGAATTTTTACGGCATTTTCAACACGACACACAAGAATGACACAACTAGGAAGAACACAAACACTTTGAGCCCTGAAGATGATCTCAATAAAGATCGAAACGTTGGCACGATAAAGAAAATGTTTTTCTAAAATCTTCGTCACACCAAACCGCATCTCACGATCTCCAAATAATCATTGGCTAACGGTCACTAAACACCACACATAATTGAAAGTATTGGGTTGTCCGGAAAATAATGCAGGATTTTGGTATTAACCATGAGATTACAAGTGTGTACGATTTGAAAAAGGTTTTCTAGGTAAAGAAAAAAAATTGCATTGGCGGACTGCCTTCAAGGGGTTGGTTTTACCAACGGAAAAAATTGTTAACGTTCTAATTTACCAGGAATGTTATCCATGAAAAGTTTAGGGGCTTGAATTAGTAAATTTTCTCGTTCCAAATGACCTCTAAGGCCTGAGTGAGTAAGTACACTAGTAAAAGCACTTTTTTTTCAACAGAACGTTTTTTTTTCAAGAAAAAATGATTCTAGGGATGAAAGGATCTAAAGCCAAGATAACGAACCAGAGAAATGGTGAGATTTATCATGTTTTAACCATGAGATTACAAGTGTGTACGATTTGAAAAAGGTTTTCTAGGTGAAGAAAAAAAAATTACCAGGAACTTTATTCATAAAATGTTTAGGGGCTTTAATCAGTCAATTTTGTCGCTTTAAATGACCTGAATGAGTGAGTGAGCGCACTAGTAAAAGCACTTTTTTTTCAACAGAACATTTTTTTTTCAAGATTATTTAGTGATCGTGAGATGCGGTCTGTTGTGACGTAGGCTTAGAAAAACTTTTCTTTATCGTGCCAACGTTTCGATCTTTATTGAGATCATCTTCAGGGCTCAAAGTGTTTGTTTTCTGTGTAGTTGTGTCATTACTGTGTGTCGCGTTTTTTTTCAAGAAAGAATGTTTCTAAATTTCTAGATGTATTTTAAAAGTCTTACAATTTATATTTACTCCTTGCACAACGGACATAACGGAAAAGTGATCCCTCAAGAGGGAAGTGGCCTGAGCATGTCACAAGAGAGATCCCATGGTTAAAAAAATTAAAATCGAGGAATGTCCGAAATGTACTCTGACAATTACTTAAACAGACTAGGGTGAGAGAAATCTGCAGACACTTCGTGAGAGTCAAATAAATATTAACAAACTAAACAGCGACTTCCTCATCTAGAATGATGAAGGGATGTAGTATAAAAACTGCATTTACATATTTAATGGATATCTGCATATCTCACGGGTACTAGACTATTCTAATCTAAGTAAATTATTGAACCGCCTTCTTTTTAACTCGATTAATATACTAGAACAAAAAATAATCATATAACTAAAAAAGCGATTCGGAGAAGAAAAACATTTGAACATCTAGTGAAATTAAGTAAAAAATAGATTTTTCCAGTGACGATATTCAGTACTAATGTATTAATCATAAGAGGCAATAACAATATACATAATAGCACTACAATCTTTAGTGACTGCCTGCATGTTGTTGTCTCAATAGCCTTTTGTTATAAAAGTAAATTCTTTGATTTGAATAAATCAAATCTTCGATGAAATAGGTGGAAAATAGAGCTAAATATTCATTCATACAAAAGGAATTCATTAGACATAAGTAAAAACAGCGTTAAAAATACCAATCTACACTCTCATTTTTGCAAAATGGACAAAAATGGTTAGTAAAATAACTTATGACAAAAACATCGACTATTGGGTCAGATCACAGATAAACAGTATGGAAGGACCACATGTTTTTTATACTAGTTCATTCTAATAAAAGTAGATAAAAGTTAGGATTTTGACTTATTCTTACGTTATCTTCTACTCTTTCCATGAGATGATAGATGTTCATTTGTAGATCGAGAGATGCGGCCTGGTGTGATGTAGGTTTCAGAAAAACGTTTTCTTTATCGTGCCAACGTTTCGATCATTATTGAAATCATCTTCAGAGATCAAAGTGATAATTAGAGTGCCTCTCAACATGACAATAATGACACATCTACACAGAAAACAAACGCTTCGAGCCCTGAAGATGATCTCAATAAAGATCGAAACGTTGACACATAAAGAAAATGTTTTTTAAACCTACTTCACACCAGACCGCATCTCACTATCTACAAATTCAATTAACCTGAACACGACGCAATGATAGATTTTTAATTTTTTACTTTTATACTCAAACTTACTGATCTATTCTAGTAGAACTAAATTGCCTTATTTCCTGCACTTTGACTCAAATTTTCTCTAGCACTACGAATTGCGTTGTTTGTAATATTGGTATATTAGTATAGTATTAGTATTGTTGTTTATAGAACTGAAATACGAAATTTATGACTCTTTCATTCACATGAACCAAAAAATGAGATACGAGTCAAACATGTGGACATTCAATGAAACGAACCAAACAGTCGTAGCATGTCCATGCACTGATTTCCAAAATATAAGTAGAAATAGCATTAAAATATCCATCCTTTTTTTAACCTTTTTTACCTGAAGAACTGTTGGTATTCTTGAAGGTTAACGGATTCGATACTGCGCGTTCATCAATAATTAATATTAATGTGTGGTGATTAGTGACGGTTAATCTATAATTATTCAGAAATCATGAGATGCGGTCTGGTGTGATGTAGGTTTCAGAAAAACATTTTCTGTATCGTGCCAACGTTTCGATCTTTAGTGAGATCATCTTCAGGGCTCAAAGTGTTTGTCTTCTGTGTAATTGTGTAATCGTAACAACACGACAGGCAAGAATGGCACAATTACACAGAAGACAAACACTTTGAGCCCTGAAGATGATCTCAATAAAGATCGAAACGTTGGCACGATAAAGAAAATGTTTTTCTGAAACCTTCATCACACCAGACCGCACCTCACGATTTCTGAATAATTAACGATTAACGGTCACTAATCACCACACATAAATTTATGGTAAATTATTATAGTAAATGTAAATTGTTTATTGGCAGTATTTGACTGGAATATTTCACTAGTAGTACAGATGAGTCTTGCCTAGTAATTTATTTCATTCGACTTGAACTTACAGAACCTACTCGAGAAATGTGGACGTCGAACCAAATTGACTAAAACCTAGATTATACTAGATTGTAGTACCACAATGTCGTACTAATTTTCAAAAACAATTTATGTTTAAATATACCTAGCAAACGAGAATATACAAATTTCTTCATACAATCTGGCAAATGGGCTAACGTGAGAGAAATATGCAGACACCCATTAAAGATATTTAAAGGCTTCTGATGAACAACGCAAGTACATCATTTTTGCAAAATGTGGTAAAAAGATTTTCGATTTCTCTCTCTCTCTCTCACTCTTTTTCTCATTTTTCGAATAGGTATGTACATCTTAAGAGGGTTGTCTATGGATCGAAATTGGTGTATGAACCATAAGAATAATCGCCCTTGCTTCCGACTGCAACCCGTGAAGACAAAACCTCCCCCAAGGCGTAACGGAGTCCATGGTCTGATTTACCTCTTTCCTGAACCCAAAGTAAGTGGATTAAATTGCCAGATTGAGCCGAGCACATGTTTCCGACGGAGTCTAAAGTCTGAGGAAATACCGGTCCCGGTCTGTTCTGCTCCGGTGCCGACCCACAGGACCACCGACGCGGAACGGATTAATTCAGTGTCAGCGCTTTATAAACGTTCGGATTTGAATCGTAGCGAGTGGTGGTTCCATTGGATTATCCTCTTCTTAGGTTTTTAATCCTCTTTTCCTTCTGAGCTTTCCTCCGGCAATGCTAGAATAATCTCGGCCGGTTAGCTTTATCGAATATCGTTAAAGGTGTATATAAAAATGTCAGTGATGATCATATACACTGGTCACAATTATGTAAGAACGTAATTGCTTGGACCACCAAAAGACCCAAACTAGTATTTCCTTCAGACAGGCCTAGTTTTAAAAAACTCTCTCTGTCTAGATGATTAGCTTAATTTCTCGTAACTTGATACACATATTAACTATTACACTCTGATATGTCTATGTCATATGTTTGCTTTCTATGTAGATGTGTAAATAAAGTGCACTCTCAACACAACACGCTAGAATGGCACAATTACACAGAAGACAAACACTTTGAGCCCTGAAGATGATCTCAATAAAGATCGAAACGTTGGCACGATAAAGAAAATGTTTTTCTAAAATCTTCGTCACACCAAACCGCATCTCACGATCTCCAAATAATCATTGGCTAACGGTCACTAAACACCACACATAATTGAAAGTATTGGGTTGTCCGGAAAATAATGCAGGATTTTGGTATTAAACAAAAAAAAAGAAACTAGTTACTTTAAAGCAATGTTCTTTAATCAAAATAATTTCCCATACTCTCAATACATTTCTCCCAACGTGTTGGTAACTTATTAATTCCGTCTGAGTAGAATTCAGAATTTTTAGAATTGATAAAGTCAATAAATGCATTTTCCAGTTCCGTTTGATTTTTGAATATTATGTGTTGTAAGTAGTGGTCCAGGTGTCTAAAAAAATGGTAGTCAGTAGGCGAGAGGTCCGGAGAGTAGGGTGGGTGAGGCAAAGTTTCATAGCCAAGCTCCAATAATTTTTGTGACGTTACACGTGACACATGTGGTCGAGCGTTGTCATGCAACAAAATGGGCCCTTTCCGATTGACCAAAGAGGGCTTCATTACTGCCAATTTCTGATGCATGGTATTAATTTGGTTACAGTATGATTCAGCATTGATGGTTTCGCCAGGATTTAAGAAGCTGTAGTGTATTAAACCAAATGAAGCCCACCATACCGTAACCATTACCTTTTTTTGATGAGTTGGGGGCTTTGGAGCTTCTCCTTTGTCGAGCCACTGTCCAGAACGTCTAGTGTTATCGTAGAGAATCCACTTTTCGTCACATGTAACAATTCTGGCCAGAAATGGGTCATTTTTGTTTCGACAAAGAAGTGATGCACAAACATCAAAGCGCTGATTTTTTTGGCGATCGTTTAATGAGTGTGGAACCCAATTTTCGAGTTTTTTCACTTTTCCAATCGCCTTGAGGTGGTCAGCGACGGTCGTTTTACTGACTTTGAGTTGCTCTGCAAGTTCTCGAACAGTTGTTTTGGGGTTTTCTTCCACCACTGATCGCAGAACATCATCATTAAGAGAGGAAGGCCTTCCACGACCTTCTTCATCTTCAAGGCTGAAATCTCCCTCCCGAAATTTTTTAAACCACCTTTGCACAGTGCACTCATTAACACAACCCTCGCCCCAGACTTGGTTAATGTTTCTAGCCGTTTGGGCTCCGCTTCGGCCGAGTTTAAACTCGTAAAAGAAAATCGTACGAAATTCTCGCTTTGACATTATAAGGATGACTGAATTATTTCCAAGTAGCGGAATGCTACAGAGGTAAACAAACAATATCATTTGGAAGAGGATTAATAAGTGTTGACATTCATACAAATGAGTAATCCTGTAAACGTAAACAGAATATTTTATATAGATTTTTTTTAATGAAAACTTAAAATCCTGCATTATTTTCCGGACAACCCGATAGTTATTTGGTCAATCAAAGCACGGAATATAATGGACTATCATCTAGGTTAAATTCTCACAGTATTTGTTTAGATATTTCAACATCTTCAAGTCTACTTGTTTCTCTCGAACCAGGTTTCATTGGAAATTGTTTGTGTGGATTTTTCACCTTGTTCAATTACTCGACAAATAAGATTGTGAAATGATTGTGTAATTGTGTAATACTTTAATTAAAGAGCAGACAATTAGGCTATACATTTGTTAAAATAGACTGGTACGAGAAAAACTTGCAGACAACATTTTTTATGATGATAGAAAAGATCAACTTTGGAAATAACAGAAAATAACTGTGCCAGTTATATTTTTCGTATAACCAGATCGAACAATAAATCGTTTTTCGAACTGTTTCGAAGATGAGGCAAAAGGTGGAAAACAAGACGCGGGCTTTTATCTCCTGAAGAAACGTGTCTGGGTAAACCTGGATTTATCACGGCTATCTCGGGGATGCCGTTGTAAAATGCGAGAACCCCGCGTTTAAGGGTGCAGGGACAAAAAAGGAGGGTAGATACCAGATGAGTTGTGGCGCAGGGAAGAGTGCGTTCGCTGATAGACCCTCCGTCTTAAAACCACCCAAAAGGTGAGGACTGGTGGAAATATAGCGTCTTTTGTCCTCGAAGAAATTCTACATCCCCTTGTAGCAATCGATCGGTTTAAGCATGAAATAAGCAACGGTAACGCGGTCCGTCATGTTTCGCCGATTGTTCTCAGCCCAACAGGCCCAGGACCAAATAAAGTTTTGTGAGATGCAATTTGGATCTCCAATAAAGACGGTCGGAAATGGGAGGCATCGGTGTACCCAATCAAGAAGTCATTGTCTTTAATCTAAACCGCAGATGGGCGGTGCGTGTGCAATCTACTGATAGTGGCTCCTGGCCCGTCCGACTCTCCGACTGGGGCCCTTTTAATCGACCTGCCTCCTACAGGAAATTCCCTTTCTTCCACTGAGAGGACGGACGAAATGACCTTTTGTAACAACGTCGAACAAATGGAAAAAAAAAACAATTATGATTTAACATTTCCAACTTCTGAGTAATCCAAGAATCTTTTGAATAGCTACAGCAGGGCTTCCCAAACTTTAAACAGAGGATCCCTTTTACAGAACAAATCCATGGCGGACCCTCGCATTCAAGCATTTAAAATTAGATTCTTACATGTAGTAAATTAAAGTTTTATAAATTAGCATTACCCAGTCTATTCCTAGTCAGGTGATGGAGAAGGATATCACCATGAAAACAATCGTAAGATTTATAACAATTCACTAGTTTTCGTGGTCCGCTTGACCAATTAAATTCTTTCAATTAAGGTTTTTAGTTGAGATAAAAAAGTCAGTGTTATGAGCGGGATTCGAACCCACGACCTTTGGCATGATACGCCGCTGCTCTACCACTTGAGCTATCGTGACTTCCATCTCCTCGGATACCAACTTCCCATCTCAATCCCACTTTTCGGATTTTGAAAAAAGGCAAGAAGGAGCGAAAATCCGAAAAGTAGGGTTGAGATGGGAAATTAGTGTCCGAGTGAGTCGGAGACACGATAGCTCAAGCACGTATCAAGCCGAAGGTCGTGGGTTCGAATCCCGCTCGTGACACTGACTTTTTTATCTCAACTAAAAACCTTAATTAATTGAATAATGAATAATTTGAACACTCATCCCAAACTTTCTTAAAAGAAACTGAAATCTGTTTCACAGCCTCTCTGTGAAGAACACAATGACTGCTGGTGCACAATAAAAACTTTCGTTTTCAGTACTCGTTGCTATTAGTTTTTTGAATTTTAATTATTCATCTGACGTTTATTTTTGTAATTATTAAATTTTTTCGGCACTAGTTATAGTAGACGGACCTCCAAGGGGTCGTAGGTCCACATAGTTGGGAAGCCCCGATCTACAGCAAATAACGACAAATGTCGATAAAGACAAAAAATCCATAATAATTATTGATTGTTTAATCTAGAAATAGGAGAAAGTAGGTTTCTTACAATTCAATTTGGACCATATTTTAAAAATAAATTACAACTTTACATCTTCATTGTATTGGGTTGTCCGGAAAATAATGCAGGATTTTAAGTTTTCATTAAAAAAAATCTATATAAAATATTCTGTTTACGTTTACAGGATTACTCATTTGTATGAATGTCAACACTTATTAATCCTCTTCCAAATGATATTGTTTGTTTACCTCTGTAGCATTCCGCTACTTGGAAATAATTCAGTCATCCTTATAATGTCAAAGCGAGAATTTCGTACGATTTTCTTTTACGAGTTTAAACTCGGCCGAAGCGGAGCCCAAACGGCTAGAAACATTAACCAAGTCTGGGGCGAGGGTTGTGTTAATGAGTGCACTGTGCAAAGGTGGTTTAAAAAATTTCGGGAGGGAGATTTCAGCCTTGAAGATGAAGAAGGTCGTGGAAGGCCTTCCTCTCTTAATGATGATGTTCTGCGATCAGTGGTGGAAGAAAACCCCAAAACAACTGTTCGAGAACTTGCAGAGCAACTCAAAGTCAGTAAAACGACCGTCGCTGACCACCTCAAGGCGATTGGAAAAGTGAAAAAACTCGAAAATTGGGTTCCACACTCATTAAACGATCGCCAAAAGAATCAGCGCTTTGATGTTTGTGCATCACTTCTTTGTCGAAACAAAAATGACCCATTTCTGGCCAGAATTGTTACATGTGACGAAAAGTGGATTCTCTACGATAACACTAGACGTTCTGGACAGTGGCTCGACAAAGGAGAAGCTCCAATACATTTTCCAAAGCCCCCAACTCATCAAAAAAAGGTAATGGTTACGGTATGGTGGGCTTCATTTGGTTTAATACACTACAGCTTCTTAAATCCTGGCGAAACCATCAATGCTGAATCATACTGTAACCAAATTAATACCATGCATCAGAAATTGGCAGTAATGAAGCCCTCTTTGGTCAATCGGAAAGGGCCCATTTTGTTGCATGACAACGCTCGACCACATGTGTCACGTGTAACGTCACAAAAATTATTGGAGCTTGGCTATGAAACTTTGCCTCACCCACCCTACTCTCCGGACCTCTCGCCTACTGACTACCATTTTTTTAGACACCTGGACCACTACTTACAACACATAATATTCAAAAATCAAACGGAACTGGAAAATGCATTTATTGACTTTATCAATTCTAAAAATTCTGAATTCTACTCAGACGGAATTAATAAGTTACCAACACGTTGGGAGAAATGTATTGAGAGTATGGGAAATTATTTTGATTAAAGAACATTGCTTTAAAGTAACTAGTTTCTTTTTTTTTGTTTAATACCAAAATCCTGCATTATTTTCCGGACAACCCAATATGAAGCAATTTTTTATTGCTTCATAGTGAAGATTTGCATATAAAGATTGGTTTCTGTCGGCAAGATATTAATGAAAATTACTTTTACACCATAAATACGTAAGACTCCCTTTTTTTTTTTTTTTTTTTTTTTTTTTTTTTTTACTATGGATGTTATTATGCTCGTTATTGTTATAAGTGTTCAAATTATTCATTATTCAATTAATTAAGGTTTTTAGTTGAGATAAAAAAGTCAGTGTTATGAGCTGGATTCGAACCCACGACCTTCGGCTTGATACGCCGCTGCTCTACCACTTGAGCTATCGTGTCTCCGACTCACTCGGACACTAACTTCCCATCTCAACCCCACTTTACGGATTTTCGCTCCTTTTTGCCTTTTTTTCAAAATCCGAAAAGTGGGATTGAGATGGGAAGTTGGTGTCCGAGGAGATGGAAGTCACGATAGCTCAAGTGGTAGAGCTTTTGGCTTTTTTTTGGTTTTTTTACTATGGATGTTATTATGCTCGTTATTGTTATAATTTTTCTTTTAATTTCAAGTCATAACGAGCAGGTTTTTCGAGTAGAGTATGTGTATAATGTCAGACTTCGGTTCACTGAAGATTAAACCCTAAACCCTCCCTCAGCAGATGGTAGCAAGTATTTTTACATTGTTATTAGTGAATGGAGGAGATTTCATTGTTTTTATGAAGAAGGGCTAAAAGTAATTATGCCCGTTTGTTATTTCAAGCACCAGCCCTTTAGAAATAGGGCACTGCTCACTAAAACGGCCTATATTTTCCCGAAACAATAAGGGAAGAGATTGAAAAGGCGGAGGTCGAAAATTTCCCCCTTCATCTACGCAACGCCGTAAATAGAAATTAGTGGAGGCCAATCGTCTCATTCTGTCGAAAATGGTCGACCCGGCCGGGAGAGGATTCGTTTAAAATCCCGACTCGGGCCGTTATTAAATTGAATAGGTTTTAAGAGTTTCGCCATCCGGAGGAATGAGAAGGATACGTCTTTCTGTTTTCAATTCCGCCTGGTAACGGCCAGTACGGTCGGACGTGACCCGGACTGGAGACGTTTTCCACCGTTCTGGCCTCGAGGGCCAATAAAGCCGGGCATTTGTCTTCGACCGTGTCCTCTCCCGGCCAAAACAAGCGAGGCTAAACGGCCACTTTCTCAAAGGACGCTCGCATAATCCAGCCCTAACCCATCCAATCTCAGGCACGTATTCTCCATCATTCTTAATTTTCAACTTTTTGCTTCCGCTCTGCACCCGCAGATTCTATTAATATGACATCACCTCACCTCTCGTGCAACGGGCTACGGTAAAGCCTTACGTTACCAGTTTATACATTATTTTTATTATTATTCCATCTTCCTTGTCATCTATCTCTCTTCCAATCTATGCAGTTATTCTATGAGTCTATCAATATGTTTTTTCTTAAAAAAATCTTTGTTTTTATAAAATCATAAAACGCTTAAAAATGTGCATCATAAAGCATTACATACTTATTTGTTTGCAATTCTAGGTCAGGTCTCCTGCCGCTCCTCGACATAATTCCTTCATTTAGTCACCGTTAATCATAATCCATTATATTTCGTGGTCCGATTGACCAAATAACTACTTTCAATTAATTAATCTTTATGTAAGGTATTGATTGAAATGAAAAAGTTATTGTCACGAGCGGGATTCGAACCCAAGACCTTCGGCTTAATACGCCGCTGCTCTACAACTTGAGCTATCGTGATTTTGGCCCAATCGTTAATTATCATGACTTTTTGCAGATCGTGAGGTTCGAGCTTTATTGAGATCATCTTCAGGGCTCAAAGTGTGTGTTTTCTGTGTACATGTGTCACGGTTGTGTGTCGAGTTGAGAGCGGGAAAGATTGAAACGTTGGGACGATAAAGAAAATATTTTTCTTAACCTACGTCACACCAGATCACATCTCACGATCTCTAAATGGTCATTATGATTCCTTAATTTCCTCATCACAATTGTATTTCGGCCGTACTTTACTCCTTTGGCGTCAGTTAGATAAGTTAGATAGTTTATTTCATCTTTTACCATCCTGTATTGCAATACGACCTGGATATTTCCATTTCCTTTTCCCTATAACTAAGCCTGTAAAATCAATGGAAGACTAATTCATTTATTTTATGAAAATTTAATCAAATGGAAAATCTAACTGATTTAAATTAAATGAGCTAATGAAGGAAAGATGAACGGACCGTCAGAATATCACCAGTTAGTTAGAGTTCAGGGGTGCGGTCATCAAAATAAGTTATAGGTTGCCCCTTGGTTTACTATGGTCAGACCAAACAATACCTGGATTCCAGGTTGACACCACAGATTGATAGAAATGATGAATGATGGAGTTAGTGCGCTCTCAATCCTTTTGTAAAAATGATATTTCCTACTCACAGTAATATGTTTTCCAACGGCCGGATTTCGAGCCCTTAGCTCATCATCAGGTATTTCTGCGTCTCTCGACATGAATTGCAAAAGCGAACCCACCGATACCCCCGCCAACACGGCGTTCCGATGAGAAGCTGGTTTTTTAATGGCGCTCAGTTAAATGGAAATAACAAAAAAAATTATATAAAAAATTACTCCATTTAATATCCTTTTTAGTGGTGTAATTACTTTTTCAAAAGATGGAGAAATTGATGAAGGAAAGGAAAAAACCGTGGTTGACAGATTGGTAAGATGGCAAAATTAAATTTTTTTTTAAACTTAAGGAAATAGTGCAAGTTTACTTATTTAACATCACGACTTCAACTTTCATTAAAGGATTATTGTATTATTATTCCAGGAAATAAAAGAGTTTAAAACGTAAAAAAATTATATAAAAAAATAAATTACTCCATGTAATATGCTTAGCGGTGCAATTGCTTTTGTAATTACTTTTTTCAATGATGAAGAAATTGCTGAAGGAAAGAAAAACGTGGTTGCAGGATTGGTAAGGTGGAAAGATAATAAAAATAAAAAACTTAAGGAAATTATGAATTAATTTATTAAACTTTTTTTTAAATTTGGGTTCGAAAACGTCAATAATCGTGGGCACTCTCAACACGCCACACAAAAATGACACATCTACCCGGAAAACAAACACTTTGAGCCCTGAAGATGATCTCAATAAAGATCGAAACGTTGGCACGATAAAGAAATTGTTTTTCTAAACCTACGTCACACCAGACCGCATCTCACCATCTCCAAATAATGATTTTTTTCAAAGTTGAAAAACATATTATGGTGATGCTAAACTGCTATTTCCAAACCTAGAGACCAGCAAATTTCAGAAAACGTACTTGCAATTGTTTTTTTAATTACTTTGTTCAAAGATGAAGAAAGTGATGAAGGAAAGAAAAAACGTGGTTGACAGATTGGTAAGATGGAAAGATTAAATTTTTTTTTAAACTTAAGGAAATAGTGCAAGTGTTTACTTATTTAACTTCATAACTTCAATTTGATTAAAGGATTATTGTATTATTATTCCCGGAAATAAATGAGTTTAAAACGAAAAAAATTATTTAAAAAAATAAATTACTCCATGTAATATGCTTTTTAGCGGTGCAATTGCTTTTTTAATTACTTTTTTTCAAAGATGAAGACATTGATGAAGGAAAGAAAAAACCATGGTTGACAGATTGGTAAGATGGAAAGATTAAAAAAATTTAAACTTAAGGAAATAGTGCAAGTGTTTACTTATTTAACATCACGATTTCTATTTTGATTAAAGGATTATTGTATTATTATTCCCAGAAATAAATGAGTTAAAAAAAAGGTTTTAGTTCATTCATTCAACATTTACAGTTTATTTTATTTTATTTTATTTTATTTTATTTAATCTTTCCACCTTACCGATCCGTCAACCACTGGTTTTTTCCTTTCCTTCATCAATTTCTCCATGTTTGAGAAAATAATTTAAAAAACAATTAACCACTAAAAAGGATATTAAATGGAGTACGTTTTCTGAAATTTGCTGCTTTCTAGGTTTGGAAAAGTAGTTTAGAATAACCATAGTAAGTTTTTCAACGTTCTGGCTACTAAAACGCTTATTTCACCAACGTACACATCTTCTTGGAAATTTAACGTAGTTTTCAACGGTATGGACGGATTTGTCCAAAACTTTTTAGTCTTGGTGTTGCCATTTGAATCAAGGTCGTGAAATTTTAAAAATCAGACAAAATGGGTATAACTCTGAAACTGTTGAGATTCGGACCATAGTTAATTAGTACTTTTTAGTTTCTTTTTGAATGTAGAATCTACTAGAAAATTTGTAACACGAATTATCATTACAATTTTTTACTTTTAATATTCTGACGAGTAAGTTATCCAATGTTTTTGAAAATTATTGTGTTACCTATTTATTAATTATAAACGTGTGTGGTGATTAGTGATCATTAATCGATAATTATTGAGGGACGGTGGAGATGCAGTCTGGTGTGATGTAGGTTTCAGAAAAACATTTTCTTTATCGTGCTAACGTTTCGATCTTTATTGAGATCATCTTCAGGACTCAAAGTGTTTGTTTTCTGCGTAGTTGTGTCATTCTTGTGTGTCGTGTTGAGAATCCACTAAAAACTCTCTGACACGACACACTGTAATGACACATCCACAGAGAAGACAAACACTTTGAGCCCTGAAGATGATCTCAATAAAGATCGAAACGTTGGCACGATAAAGAAAATGTTTTTCTGAACCTACATCACACCAGACCGCATCTCACGAGCTCTGAATAATTATTAATTATAACCGTTCTAATTACTTGTAGATCCGTGAAGGCGACGTCAATGAAGGTTGAAAGCTTGGCATAAGTTACAAAACTTACTCGTTGACATCACTGATCTCTAACTTCCTGGTGTTAGCAAGGAATGCAATATTCGCATTATATTTTGGCTTGGTTACAAACACTTAGAAATTTTTTGCCGAGATTAAACGTCTGAGTTTAAAAACCACGTGGAAGCAATTGAACAAAATTGTGCAAAGCTATAATTTAACCTTGTTTGGAATAAAATACCATTCTTCTATAAAGACTGCTTGCAACGGCAATTACAGTAAAAATTTTGCTTTTTCATTTATATATATGAAGTTCTTAATGCATTTTTAAAATCTGGCAGGAAGTAAAGGATAGTATTTAATTGCGTCAGTGTTTTAACAGTTGAGATAAATTCGTCCTTCCAGGATCTCTTGCTCTTTGGATTTTTCTTTCCTGATTTTTTCAAGTTTTACCGGCAAATTCCAGACTCCTTTAACACTGGAGTAGAAATTAAGCAGTCTGTTATAATATATTAAGAAGTAACCTTGTTTATACAGAGCGAAGGTGCGCTTAATTGTCGACGTTATTACGATTTAGCGATCTACCGGCAATTAACCCCCTTGTAAAAGCCCTTAGATACGCTTTTCCCGCTTTCTCCTTTCCCATTTACCCCATTCAAGTCACAGACCTTCTATTACCTTCTTTCCCTCGGGAGATCGGAGCCGAACATACGCGGAATAAAACATAAGATGGAATACGGTTAAGGTTTTCATTCTTGGTTAAAAAAGAAAATCTCGTTCAAAGATTATGTGGACGTGGTCTCTTTCATCTCTATTATGTGAACATTCCGTAATATAGCAATTTATTATTCATTCGAGTTGATTTGAGAATACTGGAAGCAGATAAATTAGCAAAACGTTCTTCATCATTAACTCTCCTAAAAAGAGAACTGACCGACTGAATAAGAAAACTATATCGGAAAACTATGGAGGTTTTAAGACATTGTTGATACAATAATGATTACACGATAAAAGAAATATGAGCAGTAGAGGTGGAGACCGTTGCCTAGAGACTTAGGACAACGCTAAGTTTCAGAAGAATCTGGGCTGCTGATAATCGAAAAAGTGTCATGAAACAAATTAGAAGTTCCTTGGTGTCATAAGCCAAGGCTTAACATGGGCTCGAGAGATGCTTGATTATATAAAGTTTCATTTACAAATTATCATCCCACAGGACGTGCCCGGGTTGAAAATTAAATTGAAAACTAGAAAAAAAGCCAAATTGTATTAAGAAATATGCTTTAACAACTTCACCGACATAAACCGATCAGTTTGGATTGTGGTTAGGGGTGTTTGTGGCTATTCGACTCCTGACAGAAAATTATAACGCGGAAAATATTGCACAGTAGGAAACGTTTCACGACCGACCACCTTAAAAATAAAAAAAGGCAGTTGTAACATTTACTTAAAACACGAAGAGGGGAGGGCGAGAGAGAGAGAGAGAGAGAGAGAGAGAGAGAGAGAGAGAGAGAGAGAGAGTGAGAGAGAGAGAGAGAGAGAGAGAGAGAGAGAGGGGGGAGAGGGAGGGAGAGAGAGCGAGAGAGAGAGGAAGGGATANAGATAGAGAGAGAGGGAGGGAGGGAGGGAGCGAGGAAGGGAGGGAGGGAGGGAGAAAGAGGGTGGGAAGAGGGAGAGGGAGGGAGAGAGCGATGGAGAGGGAGAGGGGAGAGAGAAAGGGGAGAGCGAGAGAGGGATGGAGAGTGGCAGTAAGAAGGATAGTGGGAGGGGGTGAGAGAGAGGGGAAGAGCGAGATAGGGGTGGAGAGAGGCAGAAAGGGAGAGAACAAGAAAAGGATGGAGAGAGGCAGAGAGAGGGGGAACGCGATGGAGAGAGGCAGAGAGAGGGGGCGAGAGAGAGGGAAAGGGTGAGGGAGAGGGAGAGGGAGAGAGAGAGAGAGAGATATAATAGAGAGATATAAGGTACATAGATAGATAGGTGGATAGAGAGTTAAATAAATAGAGCGAGAGAGGGATGGAGAGGGGCAGAGAGAGGGAGAGAGAAGAGAAAATAAGGCTTTTTCTCCACATTCGTTTAAAAGCTTGCTGACATACCATTTTATGTGGACGTCCACATGGTTCACTACTACTAATCACTTTTGTAGGTAACAGGGTAGGTCCAATGAAAAGTCTGGCTAGTGAAATTTCAGTCTAGTTTAATATTCCAGTCAATAAACAGATAATTAAGTACTTTACTTTTATTATGAGAAAAACATGCAGACATCTATCTTAATAAGCGAATGATTTCACTATCTGTGTGGATGTCTACATGTTTCTCTCGTACTACTCGCTTTGGTTCTTTGTAGTGAATTGCAATTTGGCAAGTATTGAGAAATGTTTGGTTGTAGTTTTAGTGCAATTCAAGTCAAGTGAAATTAACCTGTTTACTTTTATTAGGCCTAGTATGAGAGAATAACGCAGACATTCACTAAATATTTCAGTGCAAAATTTTTAATTTTAAGTAATTTCACTGGATAACCAGATGTTCCTTTTCATATTTTTGTAACTTTTGTAGGTTTGTGAAATGATTGCTTTGTTGTTCCAGTATAACAATCGAGTCAAGAGAAGGCAATTAACCAACCAACTTTTATTACAATAGACTAGTACGAGGGAAACATGCGTACATCCACTGCACGTTAATGGCCAGCGAATTTTTTAGACTATTGCACGTCTTCATCATTCTGGCTTACGAATTTGCTGTTTAATTTAACAGATTTTATTTCATGATGATCAATGGGTATCTGCACATTTTTCTTGCTCTGTTCTCTGTGAAAAAAAATGGGAGTTTGGTCTTGATTTCACTATGTTTAGTGGATGTCTGAATTATTCTTCTCACTCTGCTCGACGTCTTTGACTAAATTAATTGGTAATTAATGTATCAGTCGGTTACAAATAATTAGCCAATAAGTAATTATTTACATATATTGTAACGACTTACATTTTTGCTGAAAGAAGTATTAATCAAAATTAAGCAAGGTTGTTCTGTAGTAAATTAAGGACCCAAAATCCTACATTGTTTAGGGACTACCACACACCCCACCTGAATAAACTTTTTTTTAAATCGAATTTCATTGGATGTCTACATGTTTTCCCGTACTGATCAATTTTATAGGTTCCATGTTGAGTAGGTCAATGGAGGAATTATAGTTTGCCTTGGTGTTTGTTAAGGAAGCAACTACGCATTTCTTAGTCCTGCTTACAAAAAGAAAAACTGCTTATCACAGTCAGTTTGCAGAATAAGCAGCATATGATAAACCTTTAAACATCCGCCTGCTTCGACTCCGCTCTCTTTTACTCTTTGCGTCTGAGGATTAAAATTCTGTATATAAAAAAATATATATTCGATACACACCGTTAGGTAAACCCTAACGATTTTTCCGTCCGTGTCACCCCTAGAACCGGCCCGGAAACGAAAAATCCATGAATATTTAAATGGAAATGACACATTCCATTACGTGGCACACACCCTCATCGCGCCGATTTATCGGCGGATCCGCCACGAAACGTGATTTTCATTTCGTTCATTTATCAGACCGGAAAATCGAATAAAAAGCGATGTTCAACCAAAATTAAATTATAAGTAATTATTTATTAGCCGTAAGTTTTTAAATATTCTCCGAGGTTAGGGCCATCGGTGTTAACTGCGAGAATTGACAGGCCCAACTCTGTATACGCGAGTATGCATGAACATGGTGTGCAGATTTGGGCTTACATGATCAGTAACGGTATAAAATATGAATAATAATATAAATATATAATAATAGTACAAATATATACACATATTTATATAATAAAAAAAGTATAATCGGTAGCTTATATATCAGTAATCAGTGATCAGTGAACGTCTTGGCAAAGGCTTCTCTCCTACACTTCAGTACTTTATCCATTAAATTTTTATGTCAAACGAAAACAAAACAATAGTTTAATATCCGTCCTAAAAGGTTAAAACATAATGAAAACTGGTAAAAAGGAGGGAAAATTCAAAATGTGGGGTTGCGATGGGAAGTTGTCAAGTGGTAGAGTAGAGGCGTATCAAGCCGAAGGTCGTGGGTTCGAATCCCGTTCGTGACATTCAATTTTATATCTTAACCAAAAAACTTAATTAACTGAATGATATTAATTGGTCAAGCGGACCACGAAAGCAAGTTAATTGAATAAGTTAAAATATAATGTTCCAACATGTAACGTCCTTTGGTAAATAATGATCTTTATTATAAGACCTCATTAATTATTCAACAAGCAACTTCACGATAAAGGAAGAAAAGTAGGTAAAAACGTACATTTATTACTGTGTTTCGACATAAATATTTTTTCTCTTTTTATAAAAGTTTGTGGGATTTTTTTCGGCCTCAGCTTTAATATTTTAATATGGTATTTATTAAATCCGTTATATTTAGTGGTCTATTGACCAAATTACTTCTTTCTATTAATTAGTGTTTTTATGTAAGGTTTTGGTGGAAATGGAAAAGCTAGTGCCACGGGATTCGAACCCACGACCTTCGGCCTAATACGCCCGCTACTCTACCACTTGAGCTGTCGTGATTTCGATCCACTCGGCCACCAACTCCCCATCTCAATCTTCAACCTTTTGAATTGAAAAATGAAAAAAAAAGAGGGAAAATGCGAAAGCATATTTCGCTAACTAAAAAAATCGAGTTATCGAGTTTTTCGACTAATCGAGGTTCAGGATATTGAGATCTAAAATAACCAAGTTGGAATTATAAAGTTCATTGCCGTTTTATATCGCTACTCATATTGCCCGAAAGATAAAGATATTTTAATTGATTTTCATTTAAAATTAAGTACATTTATTGTTTTATTAAACATCCAGGTTATAAGCCGGAAGAGACAAGACATTGCACCAGTCTATTTCTACAGTTATTTCACTGTGTATTTTCATAGTAAAACTGATCTTAAATAGTGATGTCATTTCGATCAAACTAAATTTGCACAATAACTTTATGGTTTTTACCAAAGTTAGGGTTATAAGAGTGACAGAGGCAACTCAAAAAACGTTATTCTATTTATGAATTTATTTCTACCCGAGAGGAACAGCACAACCAACGGGTTTTCACGAACATGTCACTTTCAAACAAGGACATCAAGCCACTACCACATTCAAAAACATAGCAAAAATCAGAAGAAACTAGCAGCAGCTACAAATCAATGGATTTTCTTACTAAAATGCTCTAAAGATGACCCGAATAATCGTCCTCAATACTTCAACAAATTATTCTATTTATAAAGTTTTCGACTGTTTATTTTTGAAACTAAAAAGATGCACTAGAAATCAGGATCAAATTGAGAAAAGCAAAAGCCTTTCAAAGTTTTATCTAAGGTTCTGGTTATAAAAATAATGGTTACATCGAAGTCGTAACATTTAGGTCAAATTCAAACTGGAAACCGCAAAGTTACAAGTACAAATCTTCATAGCGATTTGGAGGGTTTCAGATGGGGCCTTTTATTGGGTTTGTAAAGCAGGCTTGGAACTACATATACGAGATGACAGAAGAATTTAATTTATTACTATATAAACTCCTGCTCAAAATTAACGCACCACTTCAATATTTCACCATATGTTTTTCTCAGGTGTTTTTTGAACGTTATTTTTATTTTTAGTATTGTAGGTTATTAATAATAAAACATTACAAATGAAAATGAAAAGCAGAAAAGGACGGTAAACTTTATTAAAAAATATTCCATAAAAAAGACTGAAAAGGTCAAAAATTTTCATTTAAGTTCAAACACAAATTTAATTACTCAGTATCTGGTGTTGCCTCCCCTGGCTTTGATTACTGCATCCAGGCGTCTTCTCATGCTGTTGATGAGGTTTTTTACCCTTTCTTGTGGAATATTCTCCCATTCTTCCAATGCCGCTTGGCGCAGTTGCGAAAGGTTGCTAGGAGGTTGTATTCGGCTCCTAATCCTTTTTTTTAGCTGATCCCAGATATGCTCAATAGGGTTGAGGTCAGGACTACGAGCTGGCCATTCAATCCGCTCAATATTCTGTTCATTTAAAAATTCTTCCACCGATCTCGCACGGTGAGGTCTAGCGTTATCTTGCATGAATAAAAAGCCTTGTCCAATATTCCTAGCGAAAGGCACTACATGAGGTTGGAGGATCTCTTCCACATACCTTGGTGCATTTAGAGACCGTCCTGGAACAACGACTAACTCTGTGCGGGCCTCCATGCTGATACCTCCCCAGAACATGATGGAGNGAATCGGACCATGGACAATATGAACTTTTTTGTTCATTTTAGGGTGAAGAATCTACTGGAGAAGTTTGTAGCACGAGTAGCAATTCACCCTGTATATATATATAAATCTTCCTATCAACTGGAAAAAAAACCCATGAAACCAATTTTTTATGAAATTTTCAGACAATGTGTGGGTTGGTTTCTAGATGAATTTCATCTCAATCCGAGCGATGGTATTACCTGAGCAGGAGCAAAATAGTAGGAACCTATACTGCCCACCCTCTCGGCAGAAGTTTTTATTTCAGGGCGGAAACCCCAAAAATGCCCGTTGAAATATCGGCTGTCGATGTATTCCGTCGGCATTCACCGTCCTGAGGGGGCTGGTAAGTAAGAAATAGCGTTGGATGATTGTGTTTCCACCCCCTTCGGAAGCCCGTCCTATTACTGGAGGGCCCTCGAACACGTTAATTCGGTGACGGAGCCTGGGGGATGAGTCACTGTCAGCAAAGGTCGTTAAAGGCTAGGGAAATGGACTGACTGTTTAAACTCCAAGGATCAAAAAGCCCCGTTTCCAATGGAAAAATGTTCCTACTTTGTCCCTAACTTTGTAACAAAAAAACAAATTGGGTAGCAAAAGAAATTTTCATTCTTAAACGTTTTACATAGGAAGCTTCTGTTTGTTATCACTTATTACAATCAAAAAAGCTTAAAACAGAAAAGATTTTTTCTTTTGCATACTCCGTTGAAAATTGTTACGTTCAAAAAGGCTTAGAAACTAGTTTTTAACGGCCGTCGAAAGCTTAAACAAGTCGACCTCGATGATAAACAAAATAACGGCCCAAACGTCAAAATTGACCGGCGGATCGGTCGCCTTGGCCCGGTTGGGTTTCTGCCGTTTGCCGTTTTCGCCGGGTGACGCTTTTATTGGCCGGGTCGGCAAATGCCGTTCATATTGCACTTTCAGACTGACTCACCTGAAACAAAAAAACAAAACAAAAATCCTTTACTTAAAATTCACTAATAAAAAATAAAAACAATGAAATTAGTTTAAATATTTTTAGTTTTTATTGATAATATTGTATCACTAACAGGAAAAATCTATTCGCTTGCCTACTCTCGCTGTTTTAGTATATCGGATCGTTTCGGTTTCTCGTCGTCTTCACAGGTGTATCAGTATGTACGGAAACGATTAAAAAGGTTCAATATCCCGCCGACCCTACGTAAAGGTTGTTACTACCGTTCGTAAGGTTGTTGGTTGAAATGAAAACAGCTACTGTCACGAGCGAGATTCGAACCCACGACCTTTGGCTTGAAAATACGGCAAAAAGGAGGGAAAATTCGAAGGTTGGTGTCCGAAGTCGCGATAGCTGAAGTGGTTGGAGCAGCGGCGTATGGAGCTGAAGGTCGTAGGTTCGAATCTCGCTCGTGACACTGACTTTTCCATTTCAACAATACCTTACATAAAGATTAATAAACAATGTTTGTAAATCCCAGGCCCTGAAGATGATCTCAATAAAGATCGAAACGTTGGCACGATAAAGAAAATGTTTTTCTGAAAACTCATGTAAAAAAATTACCTAATTGAAAGAAGTGATTTGGTCTATAGACGACAAAATATAATGGATTTAATGGATAAAACGAAGCATAACTTCACTAACAGCTTCCCCATGGTTACTTCATATGTCGCCTAGAATTTGAACATTTGAAAAATGGCAATGAGGAGGGAAAATTCGAAGGGTTGTAGGTTGAGTTGGGGAGTTGGTGTCGGAGTGGATCGAAGTCACGATAGCTCATGTGGTAGAGCAGCGGCGTATTTAGCGGAGAGGAGTGGGTTCGAATCCCGCTCGTGACACTAGCTTTTTCATTTCAACCAAAAACCTTACGTAAGATTAACTAATTGAAAGAAGAGATTTGGTCTTTAGAGGACTAAATATAATGGATTTAATAAGTAAAACGAACTATAACTTCACTACCAGCTTACCCGTGGCCACTTCATATGTCGCGGAGAATCGAATCCTGATTACAAGACATTTGAAAAATGGCAAAAAGGAGGGGAAATTCGAAGGGTTGTAAGTTGAGATGGGGAGTTGTCCGGGTGGACCGAAGTCACGATAGCTCAAGTGGTTAGAGTAGCGGCGTATTGAGCGAAGGTCGAGGGTTCGAATCCAGCTCGTGACATTAGCTTTTTCATTTCAACCAAAAACCTTACGTTAAAAGATTAATTAATTGAAAAAAGTGATTTGGTCAATAGACCACTAAGGGTAACGGATTTAATAAAAAATATATATTGTTGTATTTATTAATAGCATGCCAAAAATAAAGAGTGATAATTTCAATTGAAATGCTTAAACGTTGTATGTTGAAGTTATACATTTTAATTTAGAATCGATCGATGTCTTTGTGGAATAGGTTAGACGGACTTAAATTCCTTTTAACCTGTCATCAATAACGATGACATCTGATATTGATTTTTAACAACGTAGTTAATGGACCTCTTACAGAATAAGTTTAATGAATATAAATTGTTATTTAAGTGGTTTAATATTTTCTTCAATTACACATTTTGCTCCGGAACTACCCAAGGTAGGAAAGCATTGTATTTATGCGTAAAGTCGAAAAAATTTTGGTCCCCAAAAATCAAAATGTCTACTCGCATTTTGCATTTCAGATCTTTCTGAAAAAGATTTGGTCCATTGTCTGTCTGCCTGTGGTCAATTCCTTGCAACCGGCACAACTCCCAAACCGTTTGTCTAATTTTCATGAATTATGCGAGTTGCCCATTCTAGACGGTCTTCTATGAACATTAACATATGCGCACGCGCATGTACAAAAAAAAATCTTAAAATCATGTACATAGTTATATCTCTAAGACAATTTGTGTGATTCTTATACAATTTTCAGGGGTTTTGCGGGGGCAGGTTAATTAGGAGGGAGAGAGAGAGAGAGAGAGAGAGAGAGAGAGAGAGAGAGAGGGAGAGGGAGGGAGAGAGCGATGGAGAGAGAGAGAGGGGAGAGAAAGGGAGGGAAGGAGGGAGGGAGACAGAGAGAGAGAGAGAGAGAGAGAGGGTGGGAAGAGGGAGAGGGAGGGAGAGAGCGATGGAGAGAGAGAGAGGGGAGAGAAAGGGAGAGAGCGAGAGAAGGATGGAGAGAGGCAGTAAGAGAGATAGAGGGAGGGGGTGAGAGACAAGGGAAGAGCGAGATGGGGGTGGAGAGAGGCAGAAAGGGACAGAGAGGGAGGGAGGGAGAGAACAAGAAAAGGATGGAGAGAGTGGGAAGAAAGAGGGGGAGCGCGATGGAGAGAGGCAGAGAGAGGGGGAGAGAGAAAGGGAGAGATAAAGAGAGAGGGAGGGAGGGAGGGAGAAAGAGGGAGAGAGAGAGAGCGATGGAGAGGGAGAGGGGAGAGAGAAAGGGAGAAATAGAGAGAGAGGGAGGGAGGGAGNGAGTGTGAGGGAGAGAGGTGAGGGATGGAGGGAGTGACAGAGGAGGGAGGGAGAGAGAGAGTGAGTGAGAATGGAAGACATGTGAAAGGGGTTTGGAGGGAAAAAGAAAAAGGGAAAGAAAGAGTGAGAGAAACTTTCTCTGTCAATTCGAATATATGCAATTTGGGAAAACGATCGGAAAATATTATGCAAACCATGCGCACAAGTTTACAAAAACATGATCTAACATAACCCATGTCACGTTAAATGTCTTTCAAATGCTATCAGAGACTTTTGCGTAGAAAAAATTTAATTCGTTTACCATACTAACAGAAATGAGGATACATAACGGATACGTCAAAATTTATGAGCCCTGCCAACGACTGAATCTAGAAAAACGTTGATTATTTTTCTTATCGGCCCAATTTATTGAAATGCGTTCGTAACGTATTTGTGATAAGATCCGGAAGTGTTTGTACCGACAATCGATCTGCTTACGATAATTAATTGCCAGTTTTGGATAATTTGGCAACGAATTGGTTCAGCGTTTACCCAGCTGGCGTTTTGCCACAAGTTTCTTCTTTGTAATTGCTGATAATCCACTTACAAATGATTTATATCCACGGGCGGGGGTGGAAGTCGAATTGTGTGACATGATAATTAAAACAGTATTTTCAGAGGGTAAATTACAAAATAATTAAAGGATGTTTGTAAACTTTATAGGAAATATTTGGCTTTATGGAATTATAGTTTATTATTTTCCCATTATTTCATTCTTTATAGGTTTTCATGTGTTTGATTTGTTGCTTGGATTTAATTTGAATACATCGTGCTTTTTTTTCCAGAATCACAATGAGGCTGCGATACGGGCCTGACCCTGGAGGATGTGGGGCAAGTGCAAGTCTTTCGCAAAGGCCGGTTGTAAGTCTGGCTCCTTATAAGGAACACCCTCGCCTGGGACCTCAGCTCGGTTTATTATCCCCAATTTCCCCTCGGTAAATCATCCTCGTCTTCTATTTTTAGAACAGGCGTTCAAGCCGGTGGAAAATCTAATTTAAATGGAAAAGGGGGCAATTAAGGCGAGAGCAGGCACGCGACCCGATGTCGAAAATACGGGTGTCAACTTCTTTTGACGAGTTATCGAACAAACTGTGGAGAGAAATCGAAATAATAAAGGAAAAAAGGTGAAATAGAAATTCAAAAATAGAAATTTTTATAATTCCCCATGCCAAACTTGCAATTATAATTGATAAAGTAATTAAAACTCACACCAATTTCAAACTTACTTTGGTATCAACAATTCTTTAGAATTGATAAAAGAATTAAATAACAACAATACACCTAAAAACTGTGCTTTAGTGTCATTTGATGTCACTAATTTATTCACAAATATCGCTGTTGAATAATGTACACAACTCATAAAGCAAAATCTTACAGGAAATTCTATTAACGAATTTGTAATAAATGATATAATAGAACTCTTAAAGATATGCCTACTATCTAATTATTGAAATTCAATAATAAATTTTATAATTATTCAGAAATCGTGAGATGCGGTCTGGTGTGATGTAGGTTTCAGAAAAACATTTTCTCTAACGTGCCAACGTTTCGATCTTTATTGAGATCATCTTCAGGGCTCAAAGTGTTTTCTGTGTAATTGTGCCATTCGTGCGTTTCGTGTTGAGAGTGCAAGAATGGCACTCTTACGCAGAAAACACTTTGAGCCCTGAAGATGATCTCAATAAAGATCGAAACGTTGTCACGATAAAGAAAATGTTTTTCTGAAACCTACATCACATCAGACTGCATCTCACGATTTCTGAATAATTATCGACTAACGGTCACTAATCACAACACATTTCTACACGAGAAGAACGAAGAACATGGGATTCTATAACTAAATTTTCTGATATGAAAGGGTTATCAATGGGGTCTCCATTATCCCCACTTTGTGCCGAAATATTCGTGGATAATTTTGAAAAAAAAATCTTTTCAAATCAAACAGTAAAGTAATTAATCTGTTCTTTTTTTGAAACGCTATGTAGACGATATTTTATGCCTAGGGTCGGGAACATTAGAGGATCTCAAAGAATTCCTTCAACTAATTAATGCTGTACACCGTAATATAAATTTTACATTGGAAATTAAAAGAGATGGTTGTTTGAACTTTTTAGACCTAAAATTGTCCATATTAAATAACCTAATTGAAATAGACTTATGTAGAAAACCCACAACTACAGACACTATGATACCAGCGGATTATTCTCTACCATGGACTCAAAAAGCTGCTGGTTTCATTCGGCTGATAGACCTCCCAATAACATCCTCTAACTATAAAAAAGAATTAGAAACTATTGAAACCTTAGCAAAAAAACAATGGATATCAATAAATATTTATTGATAGGTTGTTAGATAAAAGAATAAAAAAGTTAACTATAAAAGAAGAAACAATATGATTAAATTGGGGGTCGTCTGTGGCCGTTACGGTTTAGGCGATGTCACGGCGCTCATCACTGTAAGGTAAAGGTCCTGTGTTCGAATCCAGCGGCCCTGCATTCGGACTCAACCACCCCACCATAAATGAATCGTTAGGTTTCCGATGTTTTCCATATATTTGTGAATTATTAGAAAAAGTAGGTAAAATTCTTAAACAAGAAGGTTTTAAAATAGCTTTTAGAAGTCACTTAAAAATATCCTCTCAAAAGCTAAGGATGAGGTAGACTACTTGGCAAAAATGGAAGTTTATCAACTTAATTGTAATGATTGCGACATTAAATATTTAGGACAAAGCGTTAGAAAAATAAAAACGAGAGTTCAAGAACATCTGCCTAAATCGAACAAATTTTCGTAATTTAAGGACCATCTAAAAGAAAAAAAAATTTAAATTTAAACTTAAATACAATAGTGTACGTCGTTTCAACAAAGGAAAGAACTAGATTGGTTTGAGAAATTTGAAATTAAAAAATGTAAAATTGAACTTGGACATAAATGCATTAATAATACGGTGGATTTTGATCTACCACATATTTTAAATATGTACATAAATATTAGGCGTACAAAATAATAAAATTAATTAATTGAATTTTTGTTAATATTATCATTAATTTACTAATCTAGTATTAAGGTATCATTTTAATTTTTATCTTTTATTAATTAATAAAACTAAATAAATAATAAAAATAATAAATGTATAATAATAAAAAAATAATAAAAAGAAGATAAAATGAATAGATGAATAAATTAAACAAAATAAATAAATAATAAATTATTAAATATAAAAAAATAATTATTCAGAAATCGTGAGATGCGGTCTGGTGTGATGTAGGTTTCAGAAAAACATTTTCTTTATCGTGCCAACGTTTCGATCTTTGTTGAGACCATCTTCAGGGCCTGGGATTTACCATCATTGTTTAAATGTAACAAATAAATGTAGGATGTGGAAAAAAGTAGAGTAAAAATACTTTGATTGAATATATATAAAAAAATATTTATTTGCATCGTATAAATTCATTTTTTTCCACATACGACATGTTTTTGTTAAATTTAAACAATGGTTGTAAATCCCAGGCCGTGAAGATGATCTCAATAAAGATCGAAACGTTGGCACGATAAAGAAAATGTTCTGAAACTTCCATCACACCATCCACATCTCATGATTTCTGAATAATCATTGACAAACGGTCACTAATCATCACACAAAAAAATAATTTAAAAAAAACGCAAAATTATTTCACAATGTTATGGTTGTAAGGAGGGAAAGACTTGACACCGTCTTCTGTTATAGATTTAATTTTAGATTGTTGCATATATTACAAAAATGGTCGTACTACTAGGCCTGCGCCTCCGAAATACTTTTGACCCGATATTTTGGATATTATGATGACTGGATTTCTAAGACAATAGCTAGCTTTTTGAGTGGCCTATATTCTTGAGATCGAATTTCATACACAGTCACTGGGCATCGTGGGGCATCGAAAAGTTTAGTTTAAGAAAATGTGTTGCACTAAATTTGCATTTAAATTGTATTAATTTTATCGTAATGCCATTGCAATGAATTTATGGGCCTGACCAATCGATCCATCAACTGACAATTCATTTTTCTTCTTACTTCTCTCGTATTATTTTAAATCTCCCATGACGCCTCCCACGCTTTTCCCCCAATTGGGCAATTAAAAGGCTACGGATTCACATTAAAATGATAGGTGTGCTCTGGCCACTGATCCTGACAGCCCAATCTGCCAACTCCTTTGTCTTCCGGGGGTCGGGATCCGGACCTCCCTCGGAGGAGGGTGCTTAATTAGCAATTCCGTACCCTCACGGCAAGCCCTTTCCGATTCTCAAGAGGTTCCCGGTCGGTCGGGTCGGGATTCAATCAGGAACCGACCAAAAGCGGTCACCACCAACCCTTGCGATCCTTGTAATCTTTCAAATTCCACTTTAACCCTAAAGCCTCAATCAAAGCAAGATATTAAATGGCTTTCGAGATGAGAAAATCAACTATATAATAAATAAAACATCACAAAACAATTTTTTTTGCAAAAATCATACAAATTATACTAATCTTACAGCTTAACACTTAGTCACAATCTTAAACAAATTTTTATGCCCTATTTAATATAATAGGATATGGCAATAAACGTATGTAGCAAACCAGACTGGGTGGAAAAAACATGACTCAGTACAAGCGAAATGAAAAAGCATTTTATAATTTTCTAGAAAATTATAAAAAAGCGATAACAGGCTGCTCAATACTTACATGACCATAATTTCAAGTTTACTGTCATCTTATTGAACATTGGTCTGCATAAATGTGTCGTGATTAGTGACCGTTAGTCGATGATTATTCGGAAATCGTGAGATGCGGTCTGGTGTGATGTAGGTTTCAGAAAAACATTTTCTTTATCGTGCCAACATTTCGATCTTTATTGAGATCATCTTCAGAGCCTGGGATTTAGAAATACTTTGAGTGAATATAAAAAATATATTTTGCATTGTATAAATTCACTTTTTTACATCCTAAATGTATTTGTTAAATTTAAACAATGTTTGTAAATCCCAGGCCCTGAAGATGATCTCATTAAAGATCAAAACGTCGGCACGATAAAGAAAATATTTTTCTGAAACCTACATCACACCAGACCGCATCTCACGATTTCTGAATAATATTTCTTTTAACTTCAAAATATATAGTCAAGTTAAACAAGCACAAGTTGACTTTTTTTTCTTCTTTTTTTTCAATTAACCATTAATGGTTAAGATCGTCCCGATTTTGGCATTACCGTTCAGGTACCGTCATTATAAAAAGTAAAGTGAGTAAATACGGTAAAAAGTTACAGCTCAATAAAAAAAAAAAAATAATAAATATAAAAAACAATATTATAACCCCACTTGCCATATACGATCAAAACTTCTGTTTTTTAACTTGAATATATAGACATTTTTTTCAATTGCTGACTTATCCATCAAAGGTTAAGATCGTCCCGACTTTGGCACAACCGTCCAGGTACGTCATTAGAAAAAGTAAACTGAGTAAATACGGTAAAAAGTTACAGCTCAATAAAAAAAATAATAATAAATACGAAAAAAGCAGTATTATACCCCACTTGCCATATACGATCAAAACATTTTTCTTTTAACTTAAAAATATACAGACAAGTTAAACAAGCAAAAGTTGATTTTTTTTCCAATTGCTGACTTATCCATCAAAGGTTAAGATCGTCCCGATTTTGGCACAACCGTCCAGGTACGTCATTAGAAAAAGTAAACTGAGTAAATACGGTAAAAGGTTACAGCTCAATAAAAAAATAAATAAATATAAAAAACAATATTATACCCCCACTTGCCATATACGATCAAAACGAGCATCTTCAGGGCCTGGGATATACAACCATTGTTTAAATTTAACTCACTCAACGTTTTTTCCCCTTCGTCGGCTCTTTTCACCTCAAAGAAGCCGACTCCTTATACAAAAATGTCTTTCTACACCGGCTTTTTTCCCCACCCTTTCAAAATCCAACGTATATAAACATACAACAGCAATATCTCACTGGCACTTTCAACACGACACGCAAGAATGGCACAATCACGCAGAAAACAAACACTTTGAGTGAGTAGAAATACTTTCATTGAATAAAAAAAAAAATACTTTTTCCATTGTATAAATTAAAAATATAATTAATTAAGGTTTTTAGTTGAGATGAAAAAAAGTTAATGGCACGAGAGGGATTCGAACCCACGACCTTCGGCTAGATACGCCGCTGCTCTACCACCTGAGCTATCGTGACCTCGATCCACTCGGACATCAACTTCCTATCTCAACCCCACCTTATGAGTTTTCCCTCCTTTTGCCATTTTTCATTAATTAATTGTAATGATTTAATTGGTCAAGCGGACCAGGAAATTAGGGAATTAAAAATATAAATGATAAACCACCATTTTACCATTTTTCTACACACGTAAACAATTTAGGGTTAAACACGACAATTTTGAGAATGGCATAAAGGTCAATTTATCCAGAGCTTTTGAAACTGTCCAGGACTTACTAGCTTTATTAACTAATAACTTTATTATTATGATATATATTTTTACCTTTTTTCTCTTCTTAAAAAGGGTTATTTTTAAATTGGGAGTCTACATCTACATCAAGAAACACGTATTTTTTTTAAAATAAAATTTTATTATTATGGTATACGAGGTGCAGCCCAAGGTTTCAGAAGCAGTTTTCTGTCAGGCAAGAGAAGTAAGTAACCAACTTTTCTAGTCAAAAGTTTTGTGCGTTTTGAGTTTGGTTAGAGATATTGTATATCTTATAACTGGCATTTTTCTCGCTGAAATTAATAAAATAAATAAATTTTCATTAATTCATGAATGAGAGACAGCAGGATCAAGCAATTCAGTACTGACCCAACGACTTATTCTTATACGTCTATTTATGACTACGGCATATTCATTAAATTTGATTGGTTGAAAAACAGGCAGTTCTTCCTTCTTTTCTAACGATTTATTTAAATGGCCGCTCCTTTCCTTTATTAAATTTATACCTCCGACTGCGCAACCTAACACTATCACCTTCATCTTTGCCGATGATACCGCATTCCTTTCTTCTGATAAAGATCCTGTCACAGCTTCCCGTAATCTCCCAAATCACCTACACATCCTAGAATCCTCCGAAAGTGGAGAATCAAGATCAACGAAACCAAATCAACAAACATAATATTTACCCTAAAGAAGAAAACGCTCCCACCAGTATACCTCAACAACATTCCCATCCCAATTGTGAACCATGTACAATACTTCGGACTCTGGACAAACGACTGACGTGGAACTCCCATACCCGACTTAAGCGTACAGTAACGCACGATTTTTCATGCTTAAACGACTACACGACAGACGACACTAACAAACAAAAGAAAACTTTATATTGCCCCCCCCCATTTGGACATACGGGCTTGAACTTTACAGGACTGCTAAGCGTTCCAACCTCAACCCTTCAATCCAAAATCATCAGAACAATAGTCAACGGCCCTTTCGATGTATCCAATCACACCATCCATACCGACCTAAATGTCCCTCTTGTCGCCGAGCTAGACCAATCCCGCTTTAAAACGTCCCATTCCAAACTACCCCAACATCCGAACCCTTTCGTCAAAACCCTGTCATCCACGACATTACCTAGCGTCGGTGGCCCCGCGACAACCTTAACACTTGACACCGGTTTCTTAGGACGGAGTCCATCTCGCTGGATGGTAGCTGTTGAACCACCGCTACTGTTATAATCGTTTATATTATGTTTTTATTTGGAGATCGTGAGATGCGGTCTGGTGTGACGTAGGTTTCAGAAAAACATTTTCATTATCGTGCCAACGTTTCGACCTTTATTGAGATCATCTTCAGGGCTCAAAATGTTTGTTTTCCGTGTAGATGTGTCATCCTTCTGTGTCCTGTTGAAAGTACCGACTAACGGTCAGTAAACACTACACATTATATGTTTTACTTGTTGAGTCGAAGTTGTAAAAATAAATTTAAATGGCTACAAGCACTTTCATTTTTATTTGAAAACTTTTCAAGAGAGTGTTGTTGAAGATTTTTAGAAAAAATATTTTTTCATTCTATAGAATTATTATCTTTCGAGTAGGATGATTCGCGTCTTTTCTCAATTGGTAAACCTGACAGGTTAACACACCGGAACGTGTCGGACGACGTAATAGCCGGTGATCTTTATTTTGCAAGCTCACGGGTCGGAGAGGGGCCTCCGGACTTGCGGGGAGTTAATGGCCCTTTCCTAACTGCCCCCGGTTTCCCTCAGGACGCATCCTTTACAAACCACGGCCTTCCTAGACCCCGGCCCTAGGATAATTGCGTTCCGCCCGTTTCGAATCAGAGTTCAACTGTTTGGATAAATTACAGCCGGTCTTACGTGAATAAAGAACAGCCCGGGCTGGGCGGACGTGGGTGGATGTCATTTAGCCTATCGATCGCAAAAATTAAATTATGACCCTGTTAAATACACCTGATGATTGACTATATAGATTTTTACACCAATTTAGACCAAATTTTTACTCTCGAAAATTATGCTTGCCAAATTCTCACAGAAAATCGAATATCACTTCTTAACACCCTGAATTTTTTTTTTTTTTTTTTNAGTCGTCCTTGTCTTTCTTGTTGAATTTGTCTCCTAGATTGTAACCCCTGTTGCCTTTGCTAGTGTGTGAGAAGAAAAAGCCGTCTACGTCGCCGTATTCGTCGGCCCTTTCCTAACTGCCCCCGGTTTCCCTCAGGACGCATCCTTTACAAACCACGGCCTTCCTAGACCCCGGCCCTAGGATAATTGCGTTCCGCCCGTTTCGAATCAGAGTTCAACTGTTTGGATAAATTACAGCCGGTCTTACGTGAATAAAGAACAGCCCGGGCTGGGCGGACGTGGGTGGATGTCATTTAGCCTATCGATCGCAAAAATTAAATTATGACCCTGTTAAATACACCTGATGATTGACTATATAGATTTTTACACCAATTTAGACCAAATTTTTACTCTCGAAAATTATGCTTGCCAAATTCTCACAGAAAATCGAATATCACTTCTTAACACCCTGAATTTTTTTTTTTTTTTTTTTGGCCTTATGATAATGATGTTTATTTACAATAAAAATTATTTTACAGAAAATATTCAGTACATAAAACATCCTAGACAATAGCCCACAGGCTGTCTGTCGAGTTGCCAAAAGAAAAAACATAGAATAATATTAATAATGTTAATAATATGAATACTAATACAAATAGTTATAATTTACACAATATTTTATTAATAATTGAAATTATCGACTAGGAACGCTCTGTATTTTAGGGATTACAAAACATAATTGTAGAGACTGTGCCAGTTCTGCCCATTCAAAAATGAAATGACTTCATTTTTTTCTAAAAACAATTTGCCAAACCACCTAAGTCAGTATTCCTTCAATATAGGGCACAACGACAAAAAATGGAAGCCATCCTCATACACACCTAAATTACACAAAGCACAACGATACGCTTTCTCATTTCTGTGGATCGAGTAATTAAGAGGCAGCAACTGACTTCTTGCTTTCATTATCACACTTATCATTTTCAAGTTATAATTTTTATTTAAATAATGGTGATTTTCTCCTAATTCCAGATTCAGTTCTTTGTATGAGCCATGGAAGACAGACCGTTCTTAATTTTAATTTATTTTTAAAATCAGTTCTCAAAACATCTACCAAGCTTTCCACATTATTTTTATTTACGTCGGAGTAACTCAAGGGGGTTAAACCGTGTTGTATACACAAATTGTGAAATTCTTTTGCCCAAAATATTTTCTTGTCTAGTATTTTCGAGGCCAAAATTCGAGGAAGTCTAGTAGAAGACAATGATAAAATTTGTCGAATGTATGTCAGATGCAGGCTTAATGTGTTGAAAAACAATGGGTCAATCCCTGTCTCCAAATATAAGACATAATCTGGTGTATCCTTTCTTAAGGAAATTTGACAAAATATTTATTCAATTTCTCCATACTGTCATACCATTTACAGCCCCAAACCTAGGCACCATATAACATTACCGCCTTGGAAACAGAGTTAAATACATTATATTTTGCTGAAATGGGAACATCACTATTCGACAAGAGACTTCCAAGTAGTATTAATACCAAATTTGGCTACATTTAATTTTTCTTTAAGATGTCTTTCCATAGCAAGCTGCGGTGTGAGATATATACCCAGATATTTTGGCCTTATGATCGATGCATATTAGCCAAGGAGACCATTATTTTGTGTATTCATTTGGGGGGGGGGATCGAGAAAAAAAAGTCAAAGAGGACGGTGGAATCGAACCCACGACCGCGGGGTCTATGAGCCGAGAGTCTCTCAAGCTAACCACTTGGATACCGCGGCCCCACCCTGAATATTTAGCTCGTAAAATGAAAAATTACCATTCGTCACCTGACAAAAATAAGAACTTTTTCATAATTTTAAGGTTTAAAAAAACAATATAAATCACTCGCTATGTATGAATAACAACATTGCATGCAGAGAAAAGTTGCTCGATGTGTCCCACATAATTGTGTCCAGCCTTGGCTCCATACAGAAAGCGAGTAGGCATGTCGCCGGATTTAAGAATGGTTCTCGGACACGGTAGCGAGTTTCAGTCCTCTGTTTTGCTTTTTAGTGGAACGGTTTTTTTTAAATTATATACAGCCTTCAAAGTATGTGTTTTGTGTTTCTGAGTTTTGTGTGAGTGAGTGTATTTATTAGAGTAAATGGGGAGGGGCTGATGGTGAAATAGCATCCCCATAGCCACTCGAGCTGTGTACGTGACTTGGGTTGATAGTGGAATATTTATAAAAGTATCCCATCGAACCCAATCAGATTAATTAAACCATATAAACCCTTAGGGTGCCGGTGTTTAACATAAACAAATTGTTATATTTAAATAGTAAATAAAAGATAATTATAATATAAATTTTATTAAAACTTCTGAAATTTCAAAAAATCTGAGCCCTCAACTATTACTTTTACTGCTGGGAAGGCTCCAAAAATACATTTAATAATAACATCCAACTAAAAAATAATCGGATTTAACTTATTCAATTCACTAATTTCGTGGTCCGCTTGACCAGTTAATTATCTTACAATTAATTAAGGTTTTCACTTGAGATAAAAAAGTCAATGGCACGAGCGGGATTCGAACCCACGATCTTCGGCTTGATACGCCGCTGCTCTACCACTTGAGCTATCGTGACCTCGNAAAACCTCTGGGATCTTGTTTTCGGTTTTCCGAATTCAGGGTTGGGGTTAGCGTTAGAGTATTTAAAATATTTGTCAAAAAAAGTCATTATATGGTTTTCGAATCAAAACGTGTTACACGTCGAAAATCATTGAACTTTAGATTTATGACCAATGTTAAACAGTTTATACCAATCGGACGTAAATAATCCGTTTATTAGAGGGCTAAAATTATATTGCCTGTTGAGGGGCTATAAATATTATGTATTATCGCATGAAATCACTGAATATTTTGACTTTGATGGAACTTAACCTTATTTGTCTTATGATAATCTAAACTAATTTTTCTTTTACTAATCTTAACTTCTGGAATTTGGCTTAATTATTCTTATTTAAAAAAAATATTTCATTTGAATTTTGTTTATTAATTAAAAAAAAATTGAAATATTAACAAAAGACGGCCGGTTTTATCTCCTGGGTGGTTTTGCGCTTTTACTCACATCGTAAAGTGATTGAAATCTTGGCCCTTTAAGTCTGCCGATGAGTTCGACGTCGGAAGATCGAGCAGATTTCGGATCGAGTTCAGTCCCTTCGGAATATTCGTCGTAATAAGGGCTTCCACTGTTGCTTTCGTAGTGGTATCCGGTGTAAGTCGGTTTCTCTTCGACGTCGTAGCCGAAGGAAGTCTCGTAGTTGCCGTTCAGATCGTCGCTTCCGTCTATCCTTCCATAGCTAGAATGTGACTGGTATCCGTAGTCGTCCTTGTCTTTCTTGTTGAATTTGTCTCCTAGATTGTAACCCCTGTTGCCTTTGCTAGTGTGTGAGAAGAAAAAGCCGTCTACGTCGCCGTATTCGTCAGAGGAGAATTTACCCTTCGCCTCGGACAGGCCGACGGTGAACACTAGAAACAGACAAGTCGAGAGTCTAGGCATATCTGCTCCTCGGGCCACAACGCTCACCGTTTATACTCCGTGACACGCTCTATTTGTCGGTCCGAGGAGACAATTAAAAAAAACCTCAAAAATTGCGTCATCTTGATGTAACTACCCCGAACCGCCTAATGGTCGGTCACAGTTTAACTTTATCCTCGTCCACAACGTTGGAAAGTGACGATGAACAATCGGGACCGTTCGTATTCTACTTTCCCTCTGATGACAACAATGCTTTACTTCCAGAGAAAATACGTAAGAATACAGATCGTGACTTTTATATCGCCTGATGAAGATTTAAGACCGGCTTTTCCTCTCTCGCCACGAACAGGTCGATAAGAGCGGAATTATTTGACATCGGACATCATTACTAGGTTAGTTAATTTTCACTCATTCCCCCATTTGTTATTTTCAGAGTTGGGCAAAATCTAACTAATTCAATCATGATTAAGAATTTTGATTGAAGTTTAATCATGATTGAATTATTCATGAGTAAATTAATCATTATATGATTTTTTTTTTTTAATTGGCCTTATGATCTTGCATATTAGCCATAGTACGAATTCTTGTGTGTTCAAATTGGGGGTTATCGGGAAAAAAGGGCCAGAGGCGACGGTGGGAATCGAACCCACGACCGCGGCGTGAGAGTCTCTCATGCTAACCACTCGGCTACCGCGAACCAGCCCTAGTCACTCTGGGAAAGGTTTCGTGGTGGTGCATGGTGACGCCCCTGGCGGGAACTTAGACAGAGGCTGTCTTCTATTTGTGACCTTCGTGAAGCTTGCCTATGGCCAACGTAGTACCCTCCCCCGGCCTCACGGGAGACGTTGCGACCGGACGACAGCATGTAAGTGTTGAGGACGTAATGATCATGCTACAGTCCCTCGAATGCGTAAGTAAGCGGATGGAAGTGGGTAGTGAGTCGGCGTCTTAGACTCGAGTATGCTTTACATTGTTGCGCGTATGACCGGCGGGGTACCCTTGGGGAAGCGAAGGATCGGATACCGTAGACAGTACTCATCTAGGGGGTGGGTAGCACTTCCACTTTAAACTAAAACCGCTGCCGGGGCGTTCCCGGAAGTTTCTACGCTAGGGGAGCCTCTATACTCATAGATATAGAGTGGCCTTCTCTATCTAGGGAGTACGCGAGGGGGTACGGGCTGATGTATTTCGGCCCGTTAGCCCCTCGCGTGCGGCATACGACCCGATGCACAAAGCGGGCCATTAGGAGTGGACAAGTGGAGAGCGTGGTTGTACCGGCCCTTAGGGGCTGGGAAACCTCTACACCAATGCTGCGGCGGTAACACCATTCCAACGTATGCGGAAGTGCGTCAGCTCTCATCTTGAGAATCAAAACGTCCGGTAAGGCCGAACAGGCTAGGTGCGGACGTTAAAGATCCTCTGTCTTGTTGACGTTGAGTACTCGGGGTAACACAAATGTTCCAAAATTCAGCCCCTCTTAACGGGCAGAAATGTCCCAGTATTCCACCCCACTTATAACCATACATCTCACGGTTCATACAAAAAAGAACCTATTAGGCATGTTCAAAAGGCAATAAGACGAAATCCCTGACATTTTTCTTCTTTATCTTTTAAATCATTATTGATGATTAATTTCAAAATTAATTTATTTAACAAAAATTTGACTTTTCTTTTCCGTCTAATAATAACCAATCTAATAAAATAAATAAAGAGTTGAGATTATTGACAGTCATAATTTTCTATCTAGTTCTTGGCTTTTTGGCCACTAATCTTCTATGATGTATTTTGACGGAGTGATCATAATAGTAAATGGTGTCGGTAGACGAGACCATTAAAGTGACCGATGCCACAATATTTTGGTGATAACGTTTGCCGTTTTGATTTAAGTATTTTTTAAAATCTTAACACTATTAAACCTCTTCAAGATTCTTCAGCAAGAATGGTTCATTAGGAAAGTTAAAAAAGGTTTAAAAGGCTTTCCTTCTCTGACACATACGAAAAGCGAATACCTTGCTAAATGCCATGAATAAAATAAAACATGGCTGCCATCTTTGAAAGATGACTCTATTTCTTCAGGCTGGTGGTTTAACTGCGAAAGAAAAAAAATACGGATCTAATCCGAATAAAAGCGGTTTTCGACGATATTAAAAAGCCTTCTTTTGAGTTTTATTCAATGGCAAATAGTCTTAACCTCTCCATAATAGAAAAAGGATCATATTTGCATTGTTTTGCGATTAACGGATTATATTCTTCGTGAAGGTTCAAAATACTCGTTGTTTGATTTTTGATGATTTCTTCTCCCTTTTTTGTTTGGAGTGGATTCCCCTCTTGGGCAACTAAGATAAACTACTGATGGGATTTTGTTACAATTAGACCCAAGCTAGATCATTAGCTGGAAGGGATTTGTGGCGCTATCTTCGGTCCAGCCTCAATGAGGACACATTGTCGAAGGGAGATCCTCAATTAGGATAGTTATTAAATGTTTTGACGGCCAACTCAGGCTTTACTCTATCATCACAGAAAAGTACGAGCTGCTGGAAATGTAAGAAACGTTTCTTTGTTCTTTAAATTATAATTCAACCCTCTTATACAAATAATTTCAACTATACGATAGTTTGCATGGGGAACAACACCGAGTAACTTCAAGATGGTATGAAAAATTTATAAACAAAATGTAAATCTAAAGTAAAGTTGTCATCGACAGCTGCAAAAGTACTCTGCGCACAATTTCGTCTGGACTTTTTAATAAGCCAAAGCTCTTCTTGTTTGGAAAAAAGGTCAATTGTTTTCAGAATTATATTCAGCTTATGTTGAGATGGACGAATTGTTCTAGCCTTATAGAAAATAATTAAAACAGTCCTTTTTTAGAACTTTCATTTATTGAAATCTTAAGAATTCACTCAGAGTTGAATGGGAGTATAAAAGAGGACGATATTAGATTTAAAAATATTTGTGCTGCAATGAAATTAATAACGACCGGGCAATGCGAAATTCTTACAAATTAATTTTCTCCAATATGAAATTCTTTCATATTGAATTGTTTTCAAAATAATGTCACATGTTGAACATAAGAAAGTCACTTTATCACAAATGGACACACGTTTCAAAATTTAATCAAGTAAAAAGACTTTTCGTCATCGTAACATAAAAAAATTGCCGGCCCCATAAAATCAACATAATAAGCTTTTTTTCAAAATCACATTCAAAAAGAGCGCAGCGGTACAGGCGACAGTTCGACATAGTTTAAACAATAAACAGATGCTCAATTTTAATAATGCTGCACACTGAAATACATCTGTTACAAACCATTCCACTTTTGGCAAGGCAATCACACGTTAGCACGCTTCAACACGACCGAAACGGGATGGCAGAGAACGTAAGCAGATTCGGCTTTACAGAAATGATGAACGTCCTCAGGGACGCGGTCCGTCAGACCCGAGAACCTTCCTCCTGCCTCAACGCCCACGAGGTCTCCAAGTACATCCAGAGCCGGTACGGGTTCAACAAGAATAGCACGACTGGTTTGAAAATCCAGACGATCTCACACATCGACCAGCTAGACCACCAGAAAAAATCTATAAGGTCCATGTCGACAAGCACTTGGAAGGAAACAAGCAAGGAGCACATGAACAACCGGGCCAAGTCTCTGCCGAGGGGGCATCTTTCAAATACTCCGAAAAACGACGCAAGGAAAACGGTATCGTTAAAATAACACCTGTCCTACTATTTATTTCCAAAAATGGCCTTATATTTTTCAAAACACAGTTCGTTCAAATTTGCTATAGAAAAGGTGAAAACCATTCCCACCTACCAGTTTCCATAAATAGGTCAGACATTACGGCCTTATTCATTAAGCGATATTCAAATTGCTATTTTTATCATTCCGCTAAATCAAGGCAGACAGGTTTGAGTACTACGTGCTTTATCAATGTTTTACACAGAAAATCACTTATTTTTCTCTATTTAAATCGCCTTTCCTTTCAAGCTTTTGAATTGTATTTATACTACTATTTTACGAATGTACGAATGTAGGTGTCTACACCCTACTCTAGAAAGTTGGTCAGAAGGCGCGTTGTGCTTATTTTTATTATTTATTTTAACGAGGGTTCGCAACAGCAGAGGTCATATAAACCCTCAGGGTGCCGGTGTTTTCGAAAAAAAGCCCATTTGTAAGAATGTCGGGCCGCTGGATTCGAACCCGGGACCTTTACCTTAGAACGATGAGCGCCGTGTCAACGCCTAAACCGTTGCGGCCATCGACGCCCCGAATTGTGCTTATTTTATTTTCTATTGATCAAATTTTCAGGTTTAGAAGTTTTTCTGTTCTGTTTTCTAGAAATACTTAATGGTTTTTATTGAAATGAATTACAGTTCACTTCTTTCCAAATTATTATTTTTTTTTAGCAAATTGAAAAGCTTGAACTTTTCAGATTAATTTTTATAAGTGAGGAAGTTAGAGAACAATATATATATTATTATTAGGCGATCGTGAGATGCGGTCTGGTGTGACGTAGGCTTTAGAAAAACATTTGCTTTATCGTGCCAACGTTTCGATCTTTATTGGGATCATCTTCAGGCTCAAAGTGTTTGTTTACTGAATAGATGTGCCATTTTGTCGCGTTGAGAATGTATTGAGATTAATTTGATTGAATTAAAAAAAAAAGATAATTCGTGTATTTAAGTCATTGATGTTTTTTGTTTTAGGTGAGTGGTACGCTCTTGCCTGAATCGCCCTACGATTACTACGTAGGCGATGACAATTCAACGGATAACCTCACGACGACAAATGTGACGTCGGAACAGGACACCAAATGGACTTATAAGAACGCTCTCAAAATGAAAGAGCATCAGAAAGAGGACGAATTCAAGGAGCGCAACCTGAGGAAGCAGGCCAAGAGATTAATTGCTAACGTAGCTAGGAGCTAACGCTGGTGTCGACAATCGACTAATGCCCTATTCCCACAGGTGAGCGGGTCGTTGATTCCGGAGAAGTCTACCAATGATTTTTTCACCAAGGACGAGAAGGTGCAGAAACTCGCCTCCCTCGGGTTGAGCAGGTCGATTGACTCTGAAAACTGGTATCCGAACAGGGGCACTTTGACGGACCGTTTTTACCGCAGAGAGCAGGAAGTCAAAGAGTCCAATCTGAGAAAAGAGACTAAAGCGCTCGAGGGGAAAAAAGCCTCAGTAATTATCTATATATTGAATTTGATTTATATGAAATTGGCTTTAACCTTCTTTTTGACAGGGACTATCGAGGAAGGGATTCGTCTATTCTAGGTTGTCGTCGAAACAACACGCCATGAAACAAGTCGCCTCTGCCAAACCGAAAAAACAGGGCAAGCTGGCAACTCAGATGGTATCTCTAGGGCTGAAAGCGGAGCCGGAACCGAAGACTTGGTTGCAGATCAAGGCCCTCCAGGATAAGAATAAAAACAAGAACAAACCGTTCAACGAACCATTTCCTACCAAGTGCGAGACTATGGTGCGTAGGACGAAGGAGGCGCGGGCGAGGCTCATCGAAGACCTCAAACTCGCCGAACAGCGCAAGCAGATTGAAGTGCTCAGGGTGATGGCTAAAGAAACCCTCAATAAACACTTGGAAAAACTCAAAGAGCAGAAAAGAGCATCGTACTACGTCTGAAGTGTTGTCCGTCCATGTCCGTAGTTTTTGGTCAGAGTCCCTGAAGAACTGGATTTCACAGAACAGTAACAACAGAAACAACCGTTCACAAATATTGTGAGAAAATAAATAGAAGTTGAAAGTTATTGTTTATATTGCACGTGCTAGTAGTACCGTCTCGCTCGAACAAACGAAAATCCACCCCGTTTCTGTTTGAGTTTTCGAGTTTGCCCCGGGCTAACGACTCCGGCTCCTTGAGGATGTAGGATTAACCCCAGATCAAACAGCGACGCCAATTCATTAATTGGATATTGCCCTCTTTGTCGCAGAAACTCGCAATTAACTGGGCCCAACTCCTCGGAGATGATGAAAAAGTGTTTATCTTCCCTCGTGAACACAGCTAATTAAATATCTCAACGCTTTGATAATAACCAATTAAAAGCATAAACCATCAAAACAAAAATACTATGAAGTGTCGGTTGGTTCAGATTTTATCGGTTTTGGGAGTTAACTTTTCCGCATTGGCCACGAGCTAAATTAAGCTTTGGCTTTATTTCCTTAAATTGTATTTGAATACATATAAGTTTAAAAGTTTAAAATTAAAGAGCTTAGCTGAAAGTAAACTTTTAACTTATATTTCGCTCTTAACTCATGGTTTTTTTCACAACAGTGGAAATTACTAGTGACTTCGTCGCAATGACCAACTGGTTACAAATGCCACGATGCCCTGTTACTTTCTTAAAATGATGTCAAGAAGTAATGTTTATTAATGCACTCAAGAATACGAAACTAGCGAGACTAGGCGGACCCAATACGAGATCGTCCGATCACTGACCAACCCACACCTGGTTGGCGGCGGATCCTTTCTTACAGTGTGAACCAGGTTTAACCACGCGTACTGATTCTTTATATTTAATGACTTTTTCATGCGCAAAAAATGAAAACGGGAGTTTTTGCCAGTGTTTTTACAACGACCGGTGGTCGAACCATCGGACGGATTGAACCGTTAATCCTATTTTGATATACAGAGCGGTAGAACAGCTTAAAGAACAAAACAAAACATAAACTTCCAATATTAGAGATAATAAGAAAAATAAACTGATAGCAGTTGCTATATCAACATCTAATTCGAAAAATTATATCACGAAGTAGGTGATATTATTTTAATGATTATATAATAAACAAAGACATCTTAACAGCTGAACATAAATAATGAAAAGGAATCGAATCATCCCACGACAAAGAATAGAAAAATTCTGTATCTTAGAACTGACTGTTAAAGAGGGTCAAAATAAGCTTACAAGTTTTTTTTGGCGAGGGTTC
Source organism: Cimex lectularius (assembly GCF_000648675.2). Classification (NCBI taxonomy): domain Eukaryota; kingdom Metazoa; phylum Arthropoda; class Insecta; order Hemiptera; family Cimicidae; genus Cimex; species Cimex lectularius. The sequence goes on along the minus strand of NW_019392785.1, from coordinate 42,852 downwards.
GCAACAGCAAAGGTCATATAAATCCTCAGGGTGCCGGAAAGAAAGCCCATTTGTAAATATGTCGGGTTCAAATGCAGGGCCGCTGGATTCGAGCCCAGGACCTTTACCTTCCAGTGATGAGCGCCGTGTCAACCGTTGCGGCCACCGACGCCCCTACAAGTATTCATATGGTATGGTGATAAGGATACTAGGAAGCAGGGTTTGTACTTCTCAGGCACTGCAGCCTTTTGGCTTATTGTACCTTCCTAGTTCCTTAGTTCAGTGCAATAGACTCAATCCTTCTCCTTAGAAGTATCAGGTCATTGACTGTCACTGCTACAATTTCATTCCCTAAGTTTCTTTCGTACGTTAGGTTGAATCCCCATTGAGCTGTTGCTTCGGATTCGAAGATGATATGGGTGGTTGTTTCTTCCTCCTCATTACATAATTTGCAGATGGGATCATCTTTGTATATGCCCATGTTGTGTGTTTACTCAGATGCCAGTGACCAGTTAGTTTAGTCCTTTCCAATTACAGCAGTGATTTTGCCAGTCTTGGTGAGGGTTGTTTCATCATAAATTTACTATGTCTAGCATCGCTAGAGTTTGTAGTGTATGAGAGACAATTAGTTTTAGTTTAATTTAAAGTTGTAGAAAAAGTGTATAGACTGGGAGGGAAGAAATGTGAGACAGACGGATCCGATTTCGCGCGGCGGACGTTGAGTAAGTCTTGTTCGAACGCTGGGAAGAAGATGATCGCGGTCGTCTTGCTGATATTGGGTGAATGTCTTGTGTTTTGTCCCTCTCTGGCTGAGTAGTTTAGGCAATCCTGTCTTCGTAGAATAGTTTGGGGAATTGTAACACCTGTAAATAGGAACCCAAGCCTTTGCTGTAATTCTGGAACTTGCACTTGATAGGAAGCCCCCGTATACCATTATTGTATAATAGACAAGAAACAAAATTCATTTATGTAATTTCTTTAAGGATAAGAAAATGTTAGTATGGTAAGGAGAAGTTAATTGTTTTCCAAGGGCCAACCTAACAGAGTTTATCCACTTCTCCTTTTGTTTTGTTTGGATCCATTCTGCGATGGAGGATTCTAAATTTGTTTTTGTTATCCCAAGAATAGGTTCGGAGCCTATGTATGGTCTTGCAGATCCTCCTCTGGCCAGACTGTCTGCTTTCTCGTTACCCAAAATTCCCCTGTGCCCTGGCACCCAAGATATCATCAGGTTGTTGTGTTTACCCAGGTTATGGAAATTTTGGATGCATACACTGTCTAATTTTGATGTTATTCTTTTACATGCTAATGCTTTAATGGCTGCTTGGTTATCAGATCTTATGAGGATTTTATTGTAACCTTTTTTAAGACTTTCCAGGGCACAAGCTTTGATGGCATGTATTTCCTCTCCAGTTGCAGCAGTGATTTTGCCATTCTTGGTGAGGGTTAAGTATTCATACACTAAAAATTACTATGACACTAAGATGATTTAATTATATGAATAATGATTAAATTCACTAGTTTTCGTGGTCCGCTTGGCCAATTAATGTCTTTCAATTAATTAAGGTTTTTCGTTGAGATAAAACAGTCAGTGTCATGAGCGGGATTCGAACCCACGATCTTCGGCTAGATATGCCGTTGCTCAACCACTTGAGCTAACGTGACCTAGCTCAAGTGGTTGAGCAACGGCGTAACTAGCCGAAGATTGTGGGTTCGAATCCCGCTCGTGACAGTGACTTTTTAATCTCAAAGAAAAACCTTAATTGAAAGGTATTAATGAATAAAAGAAAAATCACTTCTCGGATGTTGCGCAAATTATGAATTTTTGGATGTTCTTATGTACAAGGTCTTTTATTCTTCTAACTTCTTGTTTATAAGAAAGAGAGAATCAGTGCTAACCTCTTGTGAAACACAACTTATCAATGAATATTTACATTCACCAATTCCAATATCCCTCCCTCCAAAAGCTTTTTCACCTTCTGACGTTCATTCTACCATACAACACCTAAAATCCAAGAAAGCTCCAGGTTTTGATCTTATTACTNCAGAAACCTCGCATCCCGACGAATCCCCTCAAACCCTCCCCGCCGACTGAAGAGACAATGGCCGCGAGATCTCCTAGGAAGTGATGGTGATGACAGTAATACCAATGGGTGTTTTCTCCACTCTTGGTTTTAATTTTGTCTTGTTTTAATTACCTTGCTCACTCTTACTTATTACCTACTTTAAGGTAGTTGTAATGTACAAATTATTTAAAAAAACTATTATTTCCATACTTTTCTGTAAAATATTAAAACAACCAAGTTGTACCTTCGTAGATGTTTTTTTTTAAAATTTTGGGTTGATCTTATTTTGTTCTTCTTCTCTCACCTACCCAGAAGTTATTTGTTTTAATAGAATTGAACAGCTGGTTTTTAATCTACACATTTTGAGAAAACTGTCCGTAATTGTGGGTGAAAAATCGACCGGAACGAAGCATGACCGGTGCGGCGTGGTCGGGGTTGCAACTGCATTCGTGGTTATCCCCATGAGGCGTTATCCAGCAGGTAGTATCGAGCGATGGACGAATCAATGTGTTTACAATCTACTTTCACCCGAGGGCCGAGTTGAACAAACATTCTTGCTCCTCCCGAATCGAATTACTACACGGATTGCGTTTACGGAACGATTCGTTCTTTTGTCAAAACCGCCCCTATCCAATTTTACAACCCCTGTCCTGTTCGATAACGCGTTATGATAGGTATACGGCGGCAAACTGCCTAACTTTTATTTTTGGATTGGTCTTCTTGTTCCTCTGAAAATAACAAGCATTAGAGACCATTTCAAAAGAAATAAGACTACGAATCTCTTAATAATTTCTCTCGATTTTAACCACACAAGAATTCGCATATCATCCGAACAGAGAGAAAAATCGGACCAAAATGATCATGTAAGATAACAAAAACGCAATGACATATGAAGCACATATTTGCAATAATAAATAATCAACCGAGCATTATCTCGTTTCCTTCTTCGTCGGAATCACACAGTGAGTCGATTTGCATTGACAGGAAACGGATCGAAGTCCTGTTGCTCGTCCCGGGGGCGGAAATAAGCCCTCCTCGGATATCGGAGGCGTCGGAAGGGCGATAAGAGTGCATGTTGTCATTAAAATGTAAAGCAGGAGGATCCTGAGAGAGAGATCTGATTGAAGGGACCACCTTCATTATAATATGACTCAGGTCCTGTGTCAATACGCGTTTAAAAAACCATTTTCCACTTAGAAACCCAGGGGAGGCGAACCCTCGCACCCCAGTTCCATTTGAAAGCTTAACTTTCAAATCTTTTGATGGTTCACCACAAAAAAATATATTAAAAAAATAATAATAATAATAAATGTTTACAAAACAAAAATACCCCCACCTCTTTTTTGGACCATCTTTAACCAACAACCTCCTTCAACAACTACAAGAGACGGCCATCAAGTTTGTAGCCTTTGTTGATGACATGGTTATAATAATACCAGGCAATAGAGAATACCTTTGCAAAATTAAGCAGGATAGCCAAATCAACATGGGGACTCAGCTCAAAGGTTAACAATCTACAAGAGCATCTATATCCCTATACCAAAGTATGGAGCAGCATCCTGGGGAAGAAAACTGCAAGGTAAAACCAAACAGACACTAGAACAAGTGCATCGAAGGGTGCATTACTGAGGACATCGAATGGGTACAGAACGGCTTCCACTCACGCTCTACAAGTGTTAATGACAGCACCCATTGACTTGGTCATAAAAGTACAAGCAAGAGGGGTTGCTACCAGGTCAACACGGCGTAGAGGAACATGACATGAATTGGCTAAGAAATACGGCCAAAAGCCAGCGCCAAACTTTTCTCAACGAATTGGCAACCGACACCTGGCAAAGCAGATGGGAAAATAGTGTCAAGGGCAGGCTTACGTATGAGTCCTTTCCCATCATTAAAGAAACAGAAAAGCAGAATTGGGTTCAACCAGATATTTGGTCCACACAAATGCTTACGGGGCAAGGAAACTAATACTGCCACATGCCAACCAGCATGGGTTCCTGAAGACGTACGACACAAGCTATTCTTCTGCCCAAACTTTGAACATCTTCAAGACCTGCGAAACAGTTTCCACAATATATGGCGTCCAGAAATGATGGAACTTGTGAAAAGCGAACGAACGAATCAGGTGTTCAAACAGTTTACACAGGGCATCCTAGCGGGTAGTAACCAAGTACCTGAATAAACGTTCCAAACCATATCGTGCGATTAAACTGTGATATATTTAAGTGTATAACTGTAGTTCAAATAATTCCGGACTGGTTACTTCTTTAAAATTAGGTTATACAGTACCTATTATTTTATGAAAGGGGGGTAACTAACAAGGGGGAGACCTATTAGATTAGGTCAGTTTAATTAATACAGAGAGAAAAAAATATATATCCCTAACCTTTTTCGTGACCCTCGTTTAGAGCGACAAATAAGGAAGGCATTAAGCTTCTATTTCCCCCATACAAGAAATTAGTTAGGTCAGTTTAGAGGCCGAGGTCCGCCGGTATGGCGGAATGGTGGATAGGGAAAAGATCATGACGATACGACAAAGCTTGTGCTTATCTCATCAATTGCAAACTGTACCTGCCATTAAGGAATTCAATTATCTGGGTTCTGCTGAGCCTGCTGTGACCTGTATGGGGATATCTAAATTCCGCGAGAGGATGGGACATACACCCAAGAAATGGATTACATCCTCTCTTTCTCTGAGGTTACAAAGAGCACCGAGGGATAACTCTATTTCTCGCCACGGAGTGTAGCTAAGAAAAAGCAACTCTTAATTAAAAAAAAAAAAAAAAACAGCTCAGCTACGTGGGCGAAAGTTCTGTATTTTTTGAATTAAGGTACGGCAAGGCCGGAGGGTACTGTAGATCTTTATACAAAAGAAAACGGCTGTCGAGACGACCGCACACTCTTCCCGGTAGCATTAGTCCATTCTTTGACGTATGACCATCAACTGGGCACACCGTTTATCCCTATCCTCGAAATGTGTAGAGATTAGTGACCGTTAATCGATAGTTATTCAGATATCGTGAGATGGGGTCGGGTGTGATGTAGGTTTCAGAAAAAACATTTTCTTTATCGTGCCAACGTTTCGACCTTTTATTGAGATCATCTTCAGGGCTCAATAAAAGATCGAAACGTTGGCACGATAAAGAAAATGTTTTTCTGAAACCTACATCTCACCCGACCGAATCTCACGATATCTGAATACCTATCCTCGAAGTTCAATCAAAACGGCATGAGTACTTTTCCGTCAAATTAACCCAGTCCTTAAACCAGAATGTTTTTTTCTTGATAACCTCAAAGTCTAGAGAACGAGAAAGGCGGGAACAGGCAGATTCAAAGTCTTGATGCAGTATTTATTTACCACGTAATTTGGTATTATAAGGGGGAGCCCAAACAACTTCTTGATGAAAAAAACGTTGAAATTTTTCCACCTAAAAAATAAATAACTAAAATCGTCTGATAAATAAAAAATTATGTAAAACTCCTTCATGCTCAGACACAAAAGGTGTCACAGTTCTCCTTTTATTTTGGTTGTTGTTAAATTCATATGGGAGAGTATTTATTGCCAATTTCCAGACTACTGCCGGTACACCTTTCCAAGGATTATTTGAGCTCGGAACATACTCTTGAAAAGGAGTACCGGCAGTGGTCCCGAAATACGATTTTGGCAATAAAAAGAAAAACAAAGAGGTTGTGAAGTTCAATAAATACCCCCTCACATGACTTAAGATAAAGGTTCCGGGTTCGAATGCAGGGCAGCTGAGAGTTCATATAACCTCGTAGTTGAAACACCCTTGTTAAAATTAAAAAAACAAAACATGGCCCGGTTTTAGTCTTATTAATGGCCGCATCGCTTTTGTTCGAAAAGTATCACCGTGAGAAATGCTATGGATGTTGACAAATTAGAAAAAAAAAGCTGGCCACCCAGAGGGTCTTAAAATTATCCTAATAAATACAATAAGGCCGAAAGGGCCTATAAAAAGCCTAAGCTCTTCAACGCCCACGTAGGCCCTCCGGGTCGAGTCGTAGAAATGAAACAAAGCTAAAATCATTTCCATCGGGTCTTTTCGTTACCGGTTTAACTTTTAATACGGGAAGAAGGGAAAAACCGTGATAGTAAATCCGTTCACGGTCACGCGAGCTATCACTCATGTGTATGTAGGTCTGAAAATTAAAAAAAAAAGGCTCACCTGGAAATCATGTCGTCCTGCTTTTTGATCCTGTTCGCCTCGGCTTGTAGTTTGAGCTGCTGCTTGTACTTCGAAAGGGCGAAGAAAAGGGCGAGGATTGACTTGAGCGAGCCCTCCCTAACTTCTTTCACAGACACGCCGTCCAAGCAGACACCGAGCTTTTCCACCAGGTTCAGGCATGAGCGGATGTTCTCGACCTGAAAGCGACAAAGGGAAAGAATTAAGAAGCGTCACTTCTTTTGAGATGAGTCGACAGACAAATTAAACCGTGGTCAACAGGGCTTTGGTTGTGACACGGACAATGAAGGCTAATTGAAGTCACTTGAGTCTGTCGCCTACCAACCTTGCTCACTTCCTCGTCTTAGACAACGTCTATTTTTAACTCAGCTCAAAGATTTATAACAAAAGTCCGTTTAATATAAACGAATTTACATTCTGTTATATTATTCATAGAAAATTTCTTGCGTCAAGAAGTCAAGAACTGTTTTAAGAACTCTGCGGTTTTCCACCCCGGCTGACAATCGGGCGAATGCCAGAAGACGTGAATATTTCAATGCGGTTTCGGCTTTATTGGGCCGATTGCCACTGTTGGCACATCAAACCGCACATCAACATCCACCATTTACCTTTTCCTTTTCAGGATTATAACTCAACACGATAAATTGTTTGGCACACAAGTATACGCTGGAAGATTTTTCATAGTGGATGTGCAGAATAGGCGTAATAAAATCTCTTTAATAAATCGTTTCGCTCAATTATGCTAAAGTTTCTATTAAATATTTATCTTGAATAATGGGTTATTTATTTTAAAATACTCTACTAGTTTCGATGCTCGATTGGTGGCACCCTTTTCAAGTGTTTCGTCGAAGATTGGATGTTTCTGTTAACTTGTATTTGTCTGATTTTTGGTGTTCATTTCCTACCAATTCGTTCCCAATAACTCACGTGCTCGATCGTTTTTTTTGCGTACCCGACGTCCTGCCTCCGCATTTCTTCTCGGGGACGCGAAAAAAAGGCTCGAGCACGTGTCGGATTGAGATATTGGGAACGAATTGGTAGGAAATGAACACCAAAAAAAGACAAATACAAGTTAACAGAAACATCTAATCTTCGACGAAACACTTGAAAAGGATGCCACCAATGGAGCATCGAAACTAGTAGTGAATTTTATAACAAATAAGGTGCTAATAAACCATTATTCAAAATAAATATATAAAATCTCTTTAATGATAAAAATATTCAATGACTCTCTCTCTCTCTCTCTCTCTCTCTCTCTCTCTCTCTCTCTCTCTCTCTATCTATCTATCTATCTATCTACATATCTATCTGCCTTTTTACCTCTCTCTCTCTCTCTCTCTCTCACTATCTATCTATCTATCTATCTATCTATCTACCTATTTGTTTAGAGCCACCATACCATTATTCAAAATAAATATATAATATCTCTTTAATGATAAAAATATTCAATAACTCTTTCTCTCTCTCCTTCATCTATCTATAGATATCTTCCCCTCTCCCACTCAAACCCTCTCTCTCTATCTCTCTCTGTCTGTATGTCTGTCTGTCTCTCTCTCTCTCTCTCTCTTTCTCTCTCTTTATCTATCTATCTACCTATCTGTTTATCTGCCTTTTTATCTCTCTCTTTATATATTTCTCTCTATCTATCTGCCTTTTATCCATTATTCAAAATAAATATATAAAATCACTTTAATGATAAAAATATTCAATAACTTTCTCTCTCTCTCTCTCTCTCTCTCTCTATTTATCTCCCTATCTGTTTATCTGCCTTTTTACCTCTCTCTCTTTATATATTTCTCTCTATCTATCTATCTATCTATCTATCTATCTATCTATATATCTNCTATATATATCTGCCTTTTAACCATTATTCAAAATAAATATATAAAATCTCTTTAATGATAAAAATATTCAATAACTCTTTCTCTCTCTCCTTCATCTATCTATAGATATCTTCCTCTCTCCCACTCTCTCTCTCTCTCTCTCTCTCTCTCTCTCTCTCTCTCTCTCTCTCTCTCTTTCTATTTATCTATCACTATCGATCTATCGATGTATCTGTACAACATAATTTTTTTAATTCTTACAAATAACTGTGATAGACATAAAAACATTTTTCGATGAACGATTGACTCCAATTATGGATTCTATGTTCAATGTTGGGCTAATTGTCGAAATGAAGTACAGATCATGAGAGAAATATTAAACTATATATGTTGTAACAATATTTCATCTATATTATAGTATATTAAAAACAATTCACCATTTTGTAATTGTCAAAAGTCTAGATCAGAGAGGGCAGAGGCGAAAATCACCGATACGTCCCTCTTTACACAAAGGTTTAACAACTTCTTCAAACAGTCCATTCCTCCAGATGTAGAGCATCGTTAAGATTAGGACAGCTCACGTCATCCCGAGTTGTAAACAACCGGTGGTTGTAAATGCGCCAGTAAACACGATATGTAAAACACGCAGGATGGCTCGTAACATGCGAATCCGTTCACGTCAAATCAAATGCCAAAAACGTTTGAAAATAAACGGTTCCCACCTGACGTTTACGTTTAAGGTAAAGAATATTTGTTTCTATCCCGTATCTTTTTATTCCCGAACTGATAACTCGTCATAGGACAAGACCTAAATGTCAAGGGTGGTTTTCGAAAGGGCGGATTCTCTGGGAAAAGGGCGGACCGCAACGACATGAATCAACCTCTAAACTATGTTTTTCTTTCAAGAAGAATAAGTAAAATCTGATATGATTACCGAAATGTTACAAGAAACATGAAAATGTGTCGAAATATGCCATATTAGTATTTACTATATTTTCAGTATTAGAAGTGTTGACCACTTTTTCATTTACAAACACTCTGAATCAAGGAAGTTTGGGAAGTTAAGGAAATTAATGTGAAATTAATATAGGGCCTGATGATGACCTTAAAATAGGTCGAAAGCTTGGCATTTGCAACTAAATTTGCATTCTTCTTCAAGACCATGCAAATGCCAAGCTTTCGACCTATTTTAAGGTCATCATCAGGCCCTACATTAATTTCACATTAATTTCCTTAACTTCCTAAACTTCCTTGATTCAGAATGTCGGAGTTCCGGATACTTCGGAGAAAATTCGAAAGTTAGGTTGCGGTGGGAAGTTGGTGTCCGAGTGGATCGAAGTCACGATAATTCATGTGGTAGAACAGCATCGTATTTAGCCGAATGCCGTGGGTTCGAATCTCGCTCGTGACACTGACTTTTTCATTTCAATCAGTACCCAGTTATTTGGTCAATCGGTTCAAGAAATATATTGGATGCAATATATGTTAAAATATAGTTCGATATATTGTATTCATCATATTGCCATATAACTCATTCTAGCAAAATATAGAATAAAATTTGCGATTCCATGGTGTTATTAATACTAATATGATTATGTTTACAAATATATTTATAGGAAGATGCGTTAGTAAAAAGTCTTTTAAGCATAGTATGAAATGCAGTGACTTATACACATGCTTAGAATATTTTTCCAGATAAAATAAGCCGGTGTTTGGCTATACAACCTGATCCGAATTCTAAAGCTGTGAAATATTTTCTGGTCTGATGTATGTTTAGCCGGGGTGAGACCACGTCCGTGAGAAACATTGATATTGATATTGATGCTTGTTTGTACATCCACTCCCCAACGTTTTTTGACTTTCTCTCATCCGCCGGGAAGGTGGTGTATTAGAATGCACCCCCGGCAATATCGCCTCGGCGCAACCCCTCAAACAACATATATTTATATAATTCCACCACCCCCGGTCCTGCAATGCCGCCCCCATCTCTGTAAATATTTCCTGAGACAAGCCCACCGGGGGCGGCAGGTAGAGCCGGAAAATAGGTACAGTTTCATCCACCCTTAATATCCTTTGAGCGCCATGGAAAAAATGGAATTGAGCCCTCAATTCATACGGATTTCCCCTTGAAATAAAAACTGTTAAAAGGACTCGTTTCTTTCCCAATTAAAAACATTTAAACTTTTTTTTTCCTTCGGAGAAAATTTATTTTCCAACTCGTCGTAATAAATTTTAAAATATACTTCTTAAAAGACGATTTTTAAAAAGATTGCCTTTCTTCCTGCCAAAATCTAATAGAAATGTTTTCCTTCTCATTCGAATTGCAAATCGACGGAAACGCACCCGAGAGTGAATCGGGTGTTGAAAAGTTTCCTTTTCCGTGTAACTCGTCCTCTCTACCGGTCTCAAATTATTCAAATCTTCTTAATATCACCCCCTGCTCGGTGCGTATGGTTTCTGAGAAATTGCGAGCTTTCTAATTACTTTTCACCTAAGCAGAAAATGTGCACATAACCGTGTTGTGGGAAAAGTTAGCGTGTATTTCATCCTGCCGGAAGGAGAAAAGGACACTAGCAAACACCATTTTCCTGTCAGTTACAGATGAATTCAGAATATTTTCCTCCTTTTTTTATTTTCTATATAAAGGATATAATTGCAAAAAATAATGCTTTCACTAATATCTATATTACCTTTTTTCAAGTAGAAAAGACTACGGTAAATCCAAAGTTCTCTAAATTTAAAAAAAAAGTTTGATCTTTTTGGGAATCCTTTTTGTCAAGTCTCAATCCCTGATCCTCGATGCCTAATATATAAATGTGAAGATTATCAAGCCATTTGGTAAAATTAAGGACGCCGTAAAACACCCCGGGCCTTCTAAAGCCCCAGGTTGAGGAAGATTGAGTGGGGATCGGCGGCGGGACAAGTACCGGTAAATAATGGCCCTACCTGGAAAGGACGTCGCACCGCGGAAACCCCGATGGAAAAGAGGATGAACCGTGATTTAGTTGCAGAAATGGCTGAAATCCGATAGGGAGAGAGAAATGAAACCTGGAGACTGCGGTCTCGTGTTGCGCCATTTGCCCAACGCGGCTGTTTTCTTCTGACGATGGCAAAAGGATATCTTTGTCTCATTCCGCGAAAAGGACGATTATTGACGTTTTCGAACCCAAATTTTAAAAAAAGAGTAATAAATTAATTCAAAATTTCCTTAAGTTTTTATTTTTATGATTATCTTTCCACCTTACCAATCCTTCAACCATGGTTTTTTCTTTCCTTCATCAATTACTTCATCTTTGAAAAAAAGTAATTAAAAAACAATTGTACCGCTAAAAAGTATATTACATGGAGTAATTTATTTTTTTATATAATTTTTTTTTAAACTTTTATTTCCGGAAATAATAATACAATAATCTTTTAATCAAAGTAGAAGTCGTGATGTTAAATGAGTAAACACTTCCACTATTTCCTTAAGTTTAAAAAAAATTTTTAAAAATCTTTCCATCTTACCAATCTGTCAACCACAGTTTTTTCTTTCCTTCATCAATTTCTTCATCTTTGAAAAAAAGTAATTAAAAAACAATTGCACCGCTAAAAAGCATATTACATGCAGTAATTTATTTTTTTATATAATTTTTTTCGTTCTAAACTCTTTTATTTCCGGGAATAATAATACAATAATCCTTTAATCAAGTTGAAGTTATGACGTTAAATAGTAAACACTTGCTCTATTTCTTCAAGTTTAAAAAAAATTAATCTTTCCATCTTACCAATCTGTCAACCACAGTTTTTTCTTTCCTTCATCAATTTCTTCATCTTTGCAAAAAGTAATTAAAAAAGCAATTGCTCCACTAAAAAGGATATTAAATGGAGTACGTTTTCAGAAATTTGCTGGTCTCTAGGTGTGGAAATGGTTTAGAATCACCATTTTCAACTTTGAAAAAAATTTTATTTGGAGATGGTGAGATGCGGTCTGGTGTGACGTAGATTTTAGAAAAACATATTCTTTATCGTGCCAACGTTTCGATCTTTATTGAGATCATCTTCAGGGCTAAAAGTGTTTGTTTTCCGTGTAGATGTGTCATTCTTGTGTGTCGTGTTGAGAGCCCTGAAGATGATCTCAATAAAGATCGAAACGTTGGCACGATAAAGAAAATGTTTTTCTAAAACCTACGTCATACCAGACCGCACCAAATAATCATTGGCTAACGGTCACTAAACACCACACATTTGAATTTTTTCCCTCAAAGTTCTCGCTACCAAAACGCTTATTTCACGAATGTCTGCAAGTTTAGTATTGATCACATCTTACTGGAAGTTTAACCTGGTTTTCAATGGTATGAACGGATTTGTCCGAAATCTTTTAGTTTTGGGGTTATCGTTGTTTATCTGAAGCAAGGTCGTGAACTTTAAAAAAAAATCAGAAAAAGTGGAATAACTCCGCAACTGCTGAGATTCGGACCATTTGTTAATTAGGACTTTTTGGTTTTCACAGTTTTTGCAAACTTTTGAAAAAGTTTAAACAACGCACTTACCCCACCTTTATCATCACTATAAAATTACAGGGCTGTTAATTGTAACGTAAACGAACTATTCTGCGTTTAATGTTTAGTTTTTTTTTGTTTTTATTATTGCCAATAATAGACAAAGATTGAACAATTCGTCATTTCTTTCATGTAACCACTCTGCAATTCGGACAATCAAACCTTTACGATTGGCCCAAGCGATGGCACACTTAAATTCGAAAAACCCGCCGAAGTTCACGCACGAATTTATAGGTAAAATAAATTTGGTGAACTTGAGCGGCGAGCTATGAAAAAGAGCTGATTCTTTCGGTTTTGATCCGATCCTTAAAAAGAGCGGTATTTTCCATGACATCATCAGGCGACATGTACTTCGCCTTGATATTGCAATTATTACACTGTAAATATTCGATTTAAAAATATTACCTTTTGTAAATTTGAACCAAGGTGAGCAAAGTATGGATCACACTATCATGTAACTTTATGGCTTAAATGGAAATACCAATCTTTAGTTCCTGCTTAAAATGTCTTTTACAATTAATGATTATATGGGAAATCATCCCATTAAGGTGAAAGTTAAGACGGTTTTTTATCTCTCTTGTTTTACTCTAGGTAATATTAGATCAATTGGCAGTTCTTGGGTGTTCTTTTTTTGAACCCTGGACGATTTGACCGTCCAAAAAACCAATCAGAATAGTGCTTACCATTTAATATTTTACGCGTCCGTGAAAGATAACCCCGCTTATCCCCCCGAGAGGCATAAAGTGCACTAATGCCGCCCCAGGGACTTCCGACAATGTGCATACATTGATAGCCGATCCCCTGAAAATAGCGATTCCATCCACTCTCTCTCTTTTGAAATCAATATTTACAAGATTTACAAAAACGGGTTACTTTTTTTGGCATTACACTCAGAAAACCTCGTCGATTAGGCTTTAGTATTTTCTTAGATAGGTCTGTTCTATATTTAGTCGAGACGGACGCAATTATGAACAGCATTGTGTAAATCAGACGAGGCTTTCCCTTTTATTTACGTGTACATCGTGCACGTAGCACATGCGTGCCGTGTTTTCTCAACTATACCTTGACGTTACACTTCTCCTTTCCCTCAATCAAAACCGCACGGCGAAAACCGCTATAATTGAGCAAGCAGACAATTACTGGTGCTAATAACTACTTCTGTTGTTCAAAACACGAGCCAATTTTGCAATGATCTTCTAGGAAAATATCTTTGTAAAGAAAGGTTTTTAGTTGAGATATAAAAGTCAGTGCCACGAGCGGGATTCGAACCCACGGTCTTCGGCTCATACGCCGCTGCTCTACCGCTTGAGCTATCGTGACTTCGATCCACTCGGGCACCCGTGTGATTTGAGGGCTAAACTACCACCCATATTTTGTTGAAACTGATTAAAGAAATATGCCTCGATGGCTGAAAATTATGCACTGCTGTGAAGTTCCGAAAAATGCATGTAATTAGCATTAGAGTATTCAAAGTATTTGAATGGAAAAATACAAGGATGCCGATGCTGAGACTTTTGCTAGTAGTTAATATTATTGGCCATACAAGTCTGTGGAAAATGTTGAAATTATAGATCAAAAATTCGAAATTCTAATTAGAGAAAACGAATAAATTTTATAATTTAAAATGGGATTTTGCATACATTTTGCCATTTGAAAAAGATAAATTAAAGTTTTGGATGGCAATAGGATAGATTAGTTTATGAGTAAATGTTTGGAGTCAGAGGGGATATGGCCTCAGCCGTTAAAACGCCCTTAAAAATTAATAATAATAATAATAATAACATATATCGCAAACAAACGAGTCAATTTTGATAAAACCTGAAGAAATTAAAAAAAAATTGAGGCGACTCTTAAGTCCAAAAATTAAATGCTAAAATCCCCGAAAAAATCAATATTATTTAATGTAATTTGGCAAAATTTTAGCCTTAAAATATCATGGCAATTTTGTTGAAGCGAGAAAAGAATCTGCCTTCGAGATCTTAACTTTTATTGGTGATAAAACACCCAAAATATATTCAATTTTAACATACCTTGAAAAATCAATATAATTTTACGCAACTGTTAGTATTAGCGGTAACATACTGAAAAAATAAGAACTACAAGATTACATTAGATATTAGATGCCGTGTGGATCGAAGTCACGATAGCTCAAGCGGTAGAGCAGCGGCGTATTTAGCCGAAGATCGTGGGTTCGAATCCCGCTCGTCGCTGACTTTTTGATTTCAACCAAAGAATAAATAATTGAAAGAAGTTAGCGTCACGATAGAAGTTTTCACTATATCACAGATCCTAGATTTATGTATTGTGCTTCTATGTTTCCATGGAAAGTTAACATCATATACTTCTACATCCCTACAAGTAGTGTTCTTGCTGGACGAGAGACCCATAAAAAAATTCCTGGACAGAAGCTTAAATTCGTAATTAATACACTCCACTCCGGTTCTCTCATGGACGAGGTGGTATCTGGTTGTGGTGTATCGAGGTTATAAATCTTAGAAATTTATTTTGGACCGAAGTTTTTGTATGTTCGATTCCATGCTGGGCAAGCATACAGCAGCATATGTTTAATAGCTACTTCATAAATAATTAGTTAATTTTCAAAACTCATTCTACTCTCACGGGCCATCAGCAGAAATAAGGCTTTTATGGTTATTTTACCTTTCGTAACGATATCATTTATACGCCTAGAGAAGGTAAGTTTTCGGTCCAGAGTTAAACCCAAGTACTTTACTCACCACTCGATTTTGTGTCCATGAATGGAAATGGCTTCCCTGAATACTGGTCGTCGTTTTGTGAAAAATACGGCCTCAGTTTTGGGGACATTAATCCTGAGTTTCCAGCGGTGACAAAATCTGCAAATCCTGGTGATGCTGTCGTTCTTTTCACAGTTGTCTTAGGCCTCCAGGATGAACAATATACAGCTATGTCATCCGCATAAAGCGCAATTTTGCAATTTCTCAGTGAGGGGAGTGGAATTATAAAAAGGAGAAACAAGCATGGCCCTATGATTGAACCTTGGGGAACTCCGGCGGCAATTGGGAAAGGTCTGGAAGTTAGATTGTTTGGAAACAACGGTTTTTTAACTAAGCCTTGACAACTTTTATAAGGTATCCTAGAAAATTCATTTCAATGAGCCCGTATACAATACTGTCCTGCAAGACCGAATCAAAGGCCTTCTCCATGTCTAGGAAGACCATCCCAGTGTGTTTTTTGTTGTTGACCTTGTTGGTCACATGACCTACTACGGGGAGCTGTTAGTGAAGCTATACTTTGTTTTACTTATTAAACCTATTATATTCAGTGGACTATTGACCGAATTAGTTCTTTCAATTACTTAATCTTTTTATGTAAGGTTTTCGTTGAAATGAAATAATTGCTAACGACCAAAAGACATATTAACGACCAACATTTTACATACAATAAGTTACAAAACTGGATCCAAAAATATACTAAAAAAACCGCAAGGTTATACAATACTGAAGTTGGTAAAATGTGAAACACGTCTGATAGATCAAAATGACCGTTACCACCTGGTTACTAAGTATATAAAAAAATCAATTTTTTCCGTTTTTATAGGGCAGGTTAACACATAAACGTGGTTTACCTTTCATAAATTTTGCCTTCTTCAACAGTGTACACGACTGTCAAAACGTAAAGAAGAATAACTGGAGGTAGTTAGATGATTGAAAGGCCAAAAAGCTATGGGCTTTGGGAACAAACTAAGATTCATCACCCTACAGATTTAAAAATTAATTCTCAAAATTTAAAAAATAAATATAAATTTTTTCTGTTGTATATAGGATGATGAAGCTAATTTAAACAAGTTAAATTACACACACTTCTGACCTTTATCTATCTCTGGAAATCTCTAAATGTATGTGTAAGCATTAAAGGCATAAAATCCGGCGATAAAAGTCTAAGTGCGAGGTGGAAAACATTTGAAGCATATGTTATTGTCGTCTGAGCACTAATGTCACCCGACGAGCAGGTCCTGTTTGTGTTGTTTTAAGTTTGTTCGTCAATCTTTCGCAATTGGCTTTTAAAAGGTAGACAAGGCAGGATTGTATTGCCGGAGGAATAAGAACTAAAGTGACTGTTAGAGGTAAAAAGGGGTGGTCCGGACTAATGGGCTGACACGTGAAAGGGTGGGAAGTGGAGAAGGTAAAACCCGGCTTGTATTACAAGCCGATAGGGCCTAATCAGTTTTCGTCTTAGTTCTTCGGCCCCCGGATCGATATGTGATCTTAGTGCGTCTTATCCCGGGACCGGTTTGTAATTCATGAACAATTTGGTTTTGCACGACTACCGGGGTCGGCAATTGACGAGCAGGTCATGCCGAGTACAATTACCTTTTCATAACTCGACGGTGCTTTTAACGACGCGCTGAATCGAAACCGAAGAAATTCGAGATTTCGCGTCAGCATCAGCATGATATATCCCTTTGCCAGACAGAAGAATCCAGTTTCGATCTTATCTGGCGACTATGGAATCTATTTATTCATTTTATCTTTTAATCCAACGCCAACGTTTTTCAAAAAAACAAACAGATAATTTAGTTCTCAATAAATTCAGATAGGGAAAAGTCAGATAGAGAAAAATATCTGCCCATAAAATCAAAAGTGATGAACCAAAAGGTTACCTCTATCTTTTAACCCAATTTTTGCTATTATGCAACAAAGTGAGACCTATTTGCATGCAGCTTAAATTTAGAAATTGTACAAAGAAAAATAATAAATAACCCTTCAATTATGAATTATTCTTAAATGAAGGGCCCTTAAAGTCGATTAAAGTAACACTGACCACCTTCATAGATTTAAATTTTAACAAATTGGCCGGTAACGGTTCTCCCCCCGGAACTTCGATGGATGGGCGAAAAAAAATGTTTGCACACTTTATGTTGGTTTTATGTCAAATTTAATTTGAACACACTTGATTAAAATTATTTTAAATTCACTTGTTTTCGTGGTCCGCTTGACCAATTAATATCTTTCAATTAATTAAGATTTTTAGTTGAGATTAAAAATTCAGTGTCTCGAGCGGGATTCGAACCCACGACCTTCGGCTAGATTCGCCGCTACTCTACCACTTGAGCTATCGTGACCTCGATCCATTCGAACACCAACTTCCCATCTCAACCTCATCTTTTGAATTTTCCCTCCTTTTTGCCATTTTTCAAATGTCGTGTAATGTATTTGATTCTCGGCGACAAATGAAATGGCCACGGAGAGCTTGAGTGAAATATAGTTCATTTAAACTTATTAAATTCACCATTTTTTTAGTTGATCGAAGTCACGATAGGTCAAGTGGTAGAGTAGCGGCGTATCTAGCCGAAGGTCGTGGGTTCGAATCCCACTCGTGTCATTGACTTTTTTATCTCAACTAAACATCGGTAAACTCGAGCACATTGGTAAAGGGTAGTGAGTCGGCGTCTTTGACTCGAGAATGCTTTGCATGGTTGTGCGTATGACCGGCGTGGTACCCTGGGGAAGCGAAGGATCGGACCACCTAGGCTAGACTCTCTATCTAGGGAGTACGCGAGGGGGGGACGGGCTGATGTATTTCGGCCCGTTAGCCCCTCGCGTGCGGCGTACGACCCGACGCACAATGCGGGCCCGACCATTCGGAGTGGACAAGCGGAGAGCGTGGCTACCGACCCTTAGGGGCCGGGACACCACTACACCAAAGCTGCGGCGGTAACACTATTCCGTCGTATGTGGAGGTGCGTCAGCTCTCATCTTGAGAATCAAAATGTCCGATAAGGCCGAACAGGCTAGGTGCGGACGTTAAAGATTCTCTTGTCTTGTTGACGATGAGTAACCGGAAACGCATGTTGATTTTGGTTGAAGTAGGTGTCTGAGCAGTCTGTATCTTTTGTTAAGTTCTTGCCGTTTTAATCTTGGAAGTGGGTTCCATGTAAGTCTACTATCTAAGTAAAGCCCAAGGTAGCGGACTTGGTTCGATGGTGGTATTATCTTGTTGTAAATGTGCACTGGTGGACCGGTTTGACGTTTGCGCGTAAACGTAACTTGTTGGCTTTTTGCTCGCCACCCAAATCCGCCACAGATTGCACCAGTCGGTAATGAGGTTCAGGTGTTGTTGGACTGCTTCTGTTGCTAGGATAGGATTGGATTGCGGCGTTGTACGCGTAGGTTGTGAGTTGTTTGGATGAGTGGGTATGTCAGAAGTAGAGGATTGGGCCTAGGATACTTCCTTGTGGAACGCCAGCTTTGATTGGCATGATAGGTGAAAAATCGGTGCCGATTCTCCTTTAAAACCATCGATCCGAGAGATTCATCTTCAGGATAAGATAGCAGGAATGAGGAAAATACGTTTTAACTTATAAAGGAGGCCGGGGTGCCATACTCAGTCAAATGCTTCCATAACTTCCAGAAATACGGTTAAGTAGTATTGTTTGTTTTCTAGAGCCGAGGATATCGTGTCGACTACTTTGAAGCACTGCTGAACAGTGGAATGGGGAGGTCGAAATCGAATTGATGGTTAGGAATTAGTCTTTTAACGAGGAGACGTTCAAAGATTTTGAATAAAATAGGAAGGAGGCTTATTGGTCTGTAAGAGAATAGGTACACTGGGTGATCGAAAAGTAAAAACCTTAAATAAAATGTTGACTAAATCTTTGCAATTCTTTTTTCCTTCAGTTTAGGGACACCGACCCTAACAAAAAGAAGAAAAGGATTAACGATTCGTTAGCAGCTTGCCCTGATGTGCGACCGTGCAATTTATAGCTTGGATGGGGGTGCATCTCCCCCAGGGGGCCGTTAGGACACTGTAACTTATGTAGAACGTTGTTAGCGCCCAGAACTACGACTTGGGATTTCTTCAAAGAATTTTTCTAATAGTGTGAACGAAGTTCTGTTTAAAGACTACAATCGAAGAGAAAATATCATTAGATATGATGCAAGGATAATTGGAAATACTAAATTTCGTGTAAAGGATTTCGATGCAGCGATCCACGGTTTTGGCAATGTATGAAATGAATAAACACTATTTTGTCCCGTGGAGTTTCAAAGCTTTCTTTTCAAGCATAACGGGTATTCACGATCTTTGTGTTAACCCTGTTAACTCTGTTAGGGCGTGTTAGATCGAGAAAAATGACGACGTAGACTTGTTGCAAACTGACTAGTCTCTTAGTAGACTTTGAATACCCCTATTATCGTTAAATTTGCCATTATATTCATTCACTAAGCAGAAGTGGAAAGTTTGAAACAATTATGGAATGTAGCCAGAGAAAAAATATCATAAAATATTTATTTAAGTATTTTCAATCAATTTATTTCACGATCTTTGTGTTAACCCTGTTAGGGCGTGTTAGATCGAGAAAAATAACGTAGACTTGTAAGAATCGGCTAGTTAACATTGCTCGATCTAACAGGCCATGGCCAATGTTAGATGTTAGGCCAAAATAGTCACATTACTATCCGTTAGGGCGTAGATAACCAATATGGCAGCCATGAATTTAACAGCTGTTTTTTCTTTACACGTATTTTTATTCTTAAATAATTAAATCAGACAAATACATTTCTTTTGTTAATTTCTGACCTATCCTTATACTCTCATTCATAATAGATACTTCCCCTACAATATAAAGTTGTAGGCTGTCAGACGTTAGGATAGAGGTTAGGGATGTCTGCAAGAATTGAAGCATGTCATTTGTTAGTACTTTTCGAGATAGTTAGCATTTGAATGAAATTGATTAATTTTCCTTTTTTATTAACTTTTGGCATCTTACAATTTAACACAAAATAAAAACAAATAACAACAAGCCTTCAAGGACTGTTATAGCTTTATTTTTGCTTCTACCAATCGCCACGCGTAGCATTGCGGAAAAATTAAAGCTTAACATGCTAAGAAAAGAAAGGGGCGTTCATGATCTTACTAATCATTTCTCTATTCGAATTAACAGGAGTTAACATATTACAAACATCGTGAAAACCCCTATACCTTATTTAGAGTTAACGCAAAATTGGAGCAATTTATCGTCCTGGTATTATCAAAAGGACGATATAGACTGTAATGACGGGTATTAGGGGGAGTTTTCCGAGTTATTTATCGAACAAATTCCCCAGGGGTGTGAGAATCACGCCTTTCCCTGGAAGCATTTCAAGGTTTTAAGGCGTTAGGCTTGGTGAGGAGAGAAAAACCCTTCAGTGCTGTTTGTTGTTTAGGCCTGTAATCGGACGTAGGATCGTTTTGTATACAAAATATTCTGATTACATTGTCAATAATGTCGGTCGTTTACTTAACTTGCGGTGTTATCACGGTGATCATACGATTTTGATGTGCTGTAATGTACTGTTAAATAAAGTGCTCTTGCCCAATGGTGCTTTCTTATTATATTCACATTTTATTTATGTGTTTTATGGTGAAGTTATGTGGAATGCTTGTATCAAATCTTTGAAGATCGTCTACTGATAGACAACAGGCCCCTATAGAGATAACGGTCCTTAAGTCGTGCGCTGTACCCTGTGATTAGCGGAAACAGACGGTGGCGTTTCATTAGGGGGGCCGATGAAAGATCGAAATTCCTCCAGGGCCGATTTGAAACTGCGAACCACCGTATAACGGGCCCGAGTGATCCTAAGAAACGACAATTTCCTCCCGATCCTTTTCCGCTCGAACATTTTTCCCAATATCAGTTCCGAACGGGAGGGTCCGAAGGCAGTCTCTTTATTCGATAACGGGGACGAGATGAGTCTAAATAGCCCGAAAGCACAATAAAGCCCAATACAGAAGGCAATCCGGTCGTTAGGCAATCTCTTGATCTCCGAGGAAGGAAGACAGAGGAACACACCCCCTATCTAATCTGGTTTTCCAAGGGGGACAACATGCCACGAGACCCTTTGGCCAATTAAAAAAATCGTTACATTCTCTTTTAAAACCTTCCGCGAAACCAGATGCGTTCTGACAACCCCTAAGAAAAAAAAGAGTTTATAAATATTTAGCGAGTCAATTCCCAGTCTCGAAGCCCTAATCACAAGACACTTCTTCTAATTACTACCCTTCTTCTTGTGACACTGATCCAGCCTTTTAACATGAATATTTAAATACAAACTTATTACCTGAAAGACTTTAAACAGAATATGCAAAAGAAAATGGTAAAACTGTAAAAATGAAGTATGATTCGATTAACGAGATTATTCCATTGAGATGGGACAGGGACAGTACTGTTCTGGGGCCTTTCTTGACGTAAGCCAAGCTTTTGATCGAGTTTGCTGTTCAAGGGCATCCTTCCATCTACCTATTATCTTATATTGCACAGTTTTAGACCACTGACCGATTCTTCCAAGTCATCGAAGGCTCCCTCGCATATTTCCCTAAACATGATGGTGTTCCTCAGGGTGCAGTTCTGGCACCCACACTCTACCAGGTGTTCACAGCTGAAATGCCATCACATCCCGAAACCACTACATTGGCAAACGATACAGTAATTCTCTCTAGCAACTCCGACCTTGTCGTTTCCGCTCGAAACCACCAACAACACCTCATACGACTAGAGTCTTGGTGAAAAATGAAAAAGATAAAATTTAACACAGACAAATCCACCCACAATACCTTCACTCTCCGTAAAAAGATCTCTCTATATGTTTTCTTAAATCATATTCCACTCCCAACTGCGGACAAGGTGCGGTACCTCGGACTGTACATCGACAAACGCCTGACGTTATGACAATCCTCACACTACACAAATGTTAGGAGGTTGTGACACGACTTCTTGACGAACGTTCTAATTTACCTTTCAAAAATAAAAGGCTGCTGTACAACACCATAGTTAAGCCGATATGGACTTACAGACTGGGAGTGTGGGTTCAGCCAACGTCCACCGTATTCAAACTGACCAGTCCTTAATACTACGAAAAATACTAGATGCTCTATTTTATGTATCGAACCTAACTACACGCACATATTTACATATCCCTTTCGTACAAGATGAAATAAGTTCCCGTTACCGTAAATTTAATAAAAATCTCCCAACTAACGTAACAGCACATCAGAAACCTCGCATCCCGACGAATCCCCTCAAACCCTCCCCGCCGCCTGAAGAGACAATGGCCGCGAGATCTCCTAGGAAGTGATGGTGATGACAGTGAAAGTGATAATGACACACGTATCAATTAAACAGACAATGACAATTAATTAAGGTTTTTAGTTGAGATGAAAAAAAGTTAATGGCACGAGAGGGATTCGAACCCACGACCTTCGGCTAGATACGCCGCTNGCTGCGTATCTAGCCGAAGGTCGTGGGTTCGAATCCCTCTCGTGCCATTAACTTTTTTCATCTCAACTAAAAACCTTAATTAATTGTCATGTATTAATTGGTCTAGCGGACCACGAAAGTAGGGAATAAACAGACAATATTATAGTAACATTGGAGTAATACCATTGGACAAAATTGGCAATAATTATGGTGAAAGTGCTCAAGTTCCATATTAAAAGTGAGTGTGATAGTCAACTTACTAGTGTCAACCCTGGTTTTCTCACTTAAATACCTAACCATTCATATAAAATAATACATTAGTTGACCATTGTTTTATCGGATTAATCAGTGGATGTGACAAACGATTTAAGTAAAACATAGTCAATATTAATTTGTAACTTGGTTCCTGATCATGTTGGCCTGCCTAACATCGCTGGGTTGGTACGTAAGACGGGTTTCGGCATCTCGCCATCTTCAGTGTTGGGTCTGTGTGATATCTGTAAAGTTAAATCCGAATTTTATAACGTCGGGAGAAGTGGAGCGCTAGTGTCGGAGTTACCAAGTAAAAATCAACTATAATGATCGGTAACGTTCAAATAGGCTGATGACTCCGCAGACATGTACAGAAATCTGTAAAATTGCTAATATTTTGGAAAGAACCATGTTTTTGAAATATATTCTGGAATCCTTCAATTTTTTATAACATTTCTTGGGGTTCATTTATTTAGATTGTGTGCTTAATACTAATAATAATTCAAGTTAATAATACTTTTATTTAATGTTTTGGTTAAGATGAAAAAGCTAGGTCACGAGCGGAATTCGAACCCACGACATTCGGTTCAATATGCTGCTGCTCTAATCACTTGAGTATTGAGCCGAAGGTCGTGGGTTCGAATCCCGCTCGTGACATTAACTTTTTCATCTCAACCAAGACATTACATAAAAAGCATAATTGATATAAAGAATTAATGCTTGCAATTATGATTACTATATACATATATTTACTAATAATCTTACTAATTAAAAAGGAGGCAAAATTATAAAAGTGGGTTGAGGGATCGATGTCACGATAGCTCAGGTGGTAGAGCAGTGGCGTATTTAGCCCAAGGTGGTGGGTTCGAATCCCGCTCGTGACACTAACTTTTTCATTTCAACCAATACCTTACGTAAACATTAATTAATTGAATGAACTACTAATAATGTTGATAATGTATTGATATACACACATCAGGACCTAAATATCTGAATATTTTGCAAGTTGTTACCAATTTTTAAATGATCTGATAAATGCGCATATTAAAATTGGGGCTCTTTTGGGGCTCCTACGAAAAGTATAAAAAATTCACCGAAATTTACACGATATTTTAGGACTCAATTATTCTAAGGTTTCATCATATTTCATAAAATTGTATTGAAGCAATCGGACTATTTTAAGGTCATCATTAGGGCAAAACAATCTTAAATATGTCTGAAATGTCCAATTGGATCAAATTATACTGATTTTTATGGGATGTAAAATTAAAACTTCAGAAGCAGATTTTTTTCTGAAAATTTAAACAAAATCGTCGTTGACGGCTCAAATTTACTACTGTGTAAGATATTTGTTAGTATGTCATCTGGTTGCTATCGATCATTTTGGACTACCTACCCTCGCTGTGTTGGTCTGTGAAACGCGTTTCGGCATTTCACCATCATCAGTGTTGATTCTGAGTGATTTTGACAGACCAAACCAGCATGGGTTAAAATGATCGATAACGGCCAAATTACAGGTTCTTCGCCCCGCACACCACACGGAGAAAATCGCACAATAAAAATTTATGAAATCCCCTTTTTGCGCATAAGAATTTTTTGATTTGTACCAATATTATATGATAATATTAATTAATTAACGTTTATTTATTTTTCTATTTATTTTTGTTTTGTAATAACAATTTTCTTTGCCTTAATGGGTAGTTTTCCTTCTGATTTGGAAGTTTAACGTAGCACCCGAGGGTACATAACCTCGTAAAAAAATTGTCCAGGGGTTTACTTTTATTTACCTGAAAATAATTTAATCCTAATAAATAATCCATTATATTTAGTGGTCTAATGGCCAAATTACTTCTTTCAATTAATTGTTCTATAGAACTGAAATGGCAAAACGGGGAAAATTCGAACGGTTGTAAGTTGAGTTGGAGAGTTCGTGTCCGAGAAGATCGAAGCCACGATAGCTCAAGTGGTTAGTCGAGCGGCGTTTGAGCCGAAGGTCGTGGGTTCGAATCCCGCTCGTGACACTGACTTTTTTTATCTCAACCGAGACCTTACATAAAAAGAATAATTTTACAGTATGTATAGAATAATTAACTGAACTAATAAATAATTTGTTTACTGCGCTGGTTTATGTTAATTTTATTAATGAACATTTCACTTTTTCAGTGCCAACATAGGTCAGGATGGAAGCTATTTCTTCCTTAGTATGTTGCTGGAGACTGTCATTTTCAAATGAGTAGCTGTATTTTATTGGATGTCAGTGTTCGATTTGGGAGTTTTGCCTTACCCGGTGGATTTTCAAAATAAAATCATTTTCCTTAATATATTGTTTTTGGAGGGGAACTACGGCTCCTTCTACATAAGTAAGCCCGGTGGCGGCGGGGGGCAGCCCTTTTGGTCTTTGTGAGCGCACGCCCTTCTGAATTATGTATACAGCTCTCATCTAGCAAGGCCTATACATATTGATGGAGTCACCACGTGTTGACGTATTCCTTCTGGGACGCCATCTATTATTTATTTTTTTCCGGGTGCGTTATTGAAATTTTTTTCGAAAAAATTTCCCCGTTTGGGTTATGAATTTTCCTCGGGACCTCCCGGCTACCGAGTTTGCCGGGCAAAGTTTCCCACCGATAGCCGAGAGAAGGGGATGAAGTTTGAACACATCTGGCGGCCCTCGCGCTCTCCCCGAAGTTTAAAACACAAACACCAACGAAATTATTAACAAAAGCGATTTTGGAAGTGGGGAAAAATGACGACTCCGCTTCTGATTCACGGGGGTGATGTGACAAAGTGATTGCCAGTGATGGATGACTCTTCTGATGCAGACATACTCTAAATTGAACCTGCTATGTTTGTTTTAACTCCATAGTAACAAAAAAACCAGTTTTCTATATGCCATCATTTTTTGAATACCGAACAGTGTTTGGCCTAAAGTAGGCAAATAACAATTAGCAAGAAAATCTAAATCATGAAATAAATTAGTTTATAAACGCTGTCTTATCAAAAATCGACATGCCTTGTAATAATGCAAATGATAAAATATAAAGAATACCTATTAAAGTTTTCTCAAGTACAAACCACACTACTAAAAATATTAAACTGTCGTAGACAGTCATATCAAATTAATATCGCGACGAAATATGTTTAAAAGCTATAATAGAAAATTACCACAAAATGAAACTAAAAAATAAAATAATGTTATTTAAAAAATAACTCTATCATCATCAACGTTGACGAAAAGTAACAGGTAAAATAGGATTGTCGATAACACCGTTTTTAGAGAGGAAAAGCTATACCCTTCAGAAGATATATTATTAAAAATGTAATTTTTGGAATCAAATTAGTCCTCTTTTTGTCTTTCACCCTCTATGTACTTCGTTTGTATGAACGTCTTGTTCTTAATTTCGCCTTTTTGTTATATTTTCTTAGCTAAACCAAATTTAAACGTTGTCTTTATTTTCCTCGACATATTGTCATTTTACAACAATCTCTCTCTCTCTCTCTCTCTCTCTCTCTCTCTCTCTCTCTCTCTTTCTCTCTCTGAATCTCTCTCTTTCAGTATCTATCTAATTCGATCGATTATTCTATTCTCTTTTTCGCACTTTTTCACACTTTACCTTTTTTATCTCTCGTTATATTAATTTTCCTACTTTACACATTCTCCTGTTAACTCTTCCTTTTTATTTTTTTACTATTTTCAATTGCATATCCAACTATTAATCACCTCGTCCGAATGTTTTTTCTCTATCTTGATAACTTTTGTTATGTAAAAAAAACATTAACTATTTTATTTTGCTCGTGCTATTTCCATTTTTGCAGCAATCTCGCAATCAAGCTCTCTCTCTCTCTCTCTCTCTCTCTCTCTCTCTCTCTCTCTCTCTCTCTCTCTCTCTCTCTTTCTATCTAATTCTATCCATCATTCTATCTATCTCTTTTTTTCACTTTTTCACACTTTACCTTTTTTTTAACTCTCATTATATAACTTTTTCTGCCTTACACATTCTCCTGTTATCTCTTCCTTTTTATTAGTATTTTCAATTGCATATCCAACTATTAATTACCTCGTCGATATAAGTTTTTTCTCTATCTTGATATCTTTGGTTATCTCCAAAAAAAAAAAAAAAATAACTATTTTATTTTGCTCTTGCTATTTTCTTTTTTGCAGCGATCTCGCCCTCTTTCTCTCTCCCCCCTCTCAATCGCTCTCTCTCTCTCACTGTACTCTCGATTTCTTTTCTTTTTTGCTATCTAAATTTCCGTATAATTCACCACCGTTTTACCATCTTCATTACTGTCATCTTAATCACTATTATTTCTTTCTTATAGTATCTTCCGTTTCGTGTCTAACAATAAGTTGATCTCTCAGGGTTGGGTTTTTGTAGTACAGTTTTCCCAACATTTAAATTGTAAGGTATTATATATTCTTTATTTATTTAATTCGAGAGGTAAAGTATTATTACCGGTACTCTTGTTTCTAACTTGTAAATATGTATATACATGTATATGAACAGTAAATAAAAAATGTTGATTAAAACAAGTCTATCTGTCTGTCTGTCTCTCTCTCTTTCTCTTTCTCCTCTCTCTGTCTACCTCTGTCGATTTTTTCTTTTTTTGCTATCTAAATTTATATTTCACTATTTTTTTCTTCCTTCCGTTTCGTGTCCAACAATGAGTCTAACTATTTGGCTCTCCCTCTCTATCTCTCTCTCTCTCTCTCTCTCTCTCTCTCGCTCTCCCTCTCGCTCTCTCTTTCTCCCTCTCGCTCTCTCTCTCCCTCTCCCTCTCGCTCTCTCTCTCTCTCTCTACCTCTGCCGATTTTTTCTTTTTTTTGCTATCTAAATTTCTATTTCACTATTTTTTTTTCTTCCTTCCGTTTCGTCTCCAACAATAAGTCTAACTATTTGGCTCTCCCTCTCTATCTCTCTCTCATATCTCATCTCCCAAAACTCAAAACACACACACACACACTCTGTCTCTCTCTTTCTCTATCTCGCCCGTTCTTTCTTTCTCTCCCTTCTCTCCCACAGTTTTTCTCTCTAGTGCTTTGTTTCTTTCTTTGTCGCTAAAATGTTAATATTTTCTTACTTAAACAAACACATACACGCGTTTACTCATAAATTATATAGTCAATTTATATATTTCCAAAAGAAATTGGTTGTTCAGTTTTCTTGTATTCACGCCTTTTGTATTATGTCGATAGAAATTTTCCGAAAGGTTTTGTGAGTTTTTGTGATCAGGGAATCACCTCTACACCCTTTTCTATATTAAAGGCCAAACAAATCCAACGTCTACTTCCGTGTGAAGTTGATTGACGCTCCTTTTATCGAATCCACGGTGCCTTAAGGGCGCAAAGGGTTGTGAACAAACAAGGATAAAAACCCTTGGCCAAATCGAATAATCCTCAGTCGGACTTAGCCCGTCGGGGCTTAATGCGCGCTGATTCGGGTTCGATACATTACCAATTGTATCTGGGCCGGACAAACATATCGACCCGGAGCCGGTGGTAATTGGAAGCCGGTTAAGTCCATTATCTTAATTATTATCGACGGTTTTTTTGTTCAATTCGAAAGCCAAGGAAAAATATCGCATAACGAATCGCTTAATTCTGTTTGTCCAATGGAGTGATTAATTGTAAAATCAATCAATATCAACCCTGCAACAAGCCAATTTTCGTGATTGTAATTAAAGTAAAAGCTTTAATTAAACTAGAAACAATTGGTAGGATAAAATACATCCATTTTATTCTCCACTTTATAATAAAATATGGCAAAAAGGGGGGAAAATTCGAAAGGTTATAGGTTGTGATGGGGAGTTGGTGTCCGGGTGGATCGAAGTCACGATAGCTCAAGTGCTCAAATGGTAGAGCAGTGGCGTATCAAGCCGTAGGTCGTGGGTTCGAATCCCGCTCATGGGACTAGCTTTTTCAGTTCAATCAAAAACCTCACATAAAAAGATCAATTCATTGAAAGAAGAAATTTAGTCAATATAACACTAAATGTGTGGTGATTAGTGACCGTTAATCGATATTTATTTAGAAATCGTGAGATGCGGTCTGGTTTGATGTAGGTTTCAGAAAAACATTTTCTTTATCGTGCCAACGTTTCGATCTTTATTAAAATCATCTTCAGGGCACAAAGTGTTTGTTTTCTGTGTAATTGTGCCAGTTTTGCGTGTCGTGATGAGAGTAACTTTATTTACACATCTACACAGAAAGCAAACACTTTGAACCCTGAAGATGATCTCAATAAAGATCGAAACGTTGGTATGATAAAGAAAATGTTTTTCTGAAACCTACATCACACCAGAACGCATCTCACGATTTCTAAATAAATAACACTAAATATAATGGATTTAATAATACAAACCATTAAGAAATTTGTAATATACAAACGTTCAAAGAACTGCCAATAAATTATTGTTACTTTTTATTCTGTATGTAAGTTTCTTTGGTGTTTATTGTTTATATGAAATTAAAGCTTGCCAGGTTCTGCTGATGTTCTGTCTCAAACAGTAGAACGAACCCCTTTATAAATCGGGCGAAAATCAATGAGGGATGGGTATTAAAGGATTAATTATGTTGTCACTCACGGGTATGCAAGTTTTTCAATTTTTAATCCCGAGGGAAAAGTTGAGGAAACAATTGGCCAGGATGTTCCGGCCGGGGGTTGGGGGCTGGTTGATATTCGGGGTTGTTTAATATTTACGAGTGGTCACATTAAATTAATTTTTGGCATGATTCAAACGGTCATGAAAAATTAATATATAAACATTTAATTTTTATTTTTTTATTTTGATGAGGCTGATTGGGTCGAATTGTCAAAATATGACGCATGACTAACATGTTATTTCCCTCTATACAATTTAAAATTCATTTATGTTTTTTAATTAAAAAATTTTTAATTCAGAGAAATACGAAATACAAAATTAATTTTACATGCTAATTAATGTTTTTTTGGCTATGTTGTAAAGAACTGAGTTGGTTTGAGGTTATTTTTGTCGTTTTTAGCATTCCTTTAGTCGGACTTTCGGCCATCAAGTCGCAATTCGATTTAGGACAAGAGAATTTACTTAGGAAGCGCGGACTTCACGAAGTTCCGATCACTCTGACGTCAAGACAAGAGTTTCTTGAGACCTCTATGAATATTTATGCAGGTCGACCACCCGGAATCGAATGAGGACGCGCTCATCGTTTCAAACGACACCCCCCGAAATCGATTTTCCCGTTTTTTTTGCTATTAAAAAAATTGCATCCAACAAAGGAAGCCAAGTTTATGATAATATTTTTAAAAAAGGTTAAAAAATACATATCTCATGTGAAATGTGTCTAATGGCCAAGATGAAATTACAAGACATAAGTATAAAGAAATTTATAGACCCTTTTACGAGGGTGCGCAACATCAGACGTCATATAAACCCTCAGAGTGCCGGTGTTTTTGAAAAAAAGGCCATTTGTATGTCGGGTTGGAATGCAGGGCCACTGGATTCGAACCCGGGACCTTTACCTTACAGTGATGAGCGCCATGTCAACGCCTAAACCGATGCGGCCACCGACACCCCCTATAATGTTAATTATTAATCAATTATTTACAGGGTGGTTATCAGAGTTGGCCGATCAAATCAGTTTTGTTCAGAAAACCTCTTTCTACATCAGATTAAACATCTGACATGTCACCCAACCTAATAGGTTTAAAGTATTTACAAAATTCACAGAAAAATACGAATGACAGAAAAAGTATGCCATGTGCGACAAATTAATCTGAAATCTGGTCTATCGTCGCGTTTCCTTCCTAGTTTTGAAGGACTAAGTCTTCAACTATTTACATAATATGTGGTGATTAGTGACCGTTAGTCGATGATTATTCAGAAATCGTGAGATGCGGTCTGGTGTGATGTAGGTTTCAGAAAAACATTTTCTTTGTCGTGCCAACGTTTCGATCTTTATTGAGATCATCTTTAGGGCCCAAAGTGTTTGTTTTCTGTGTAATTGTGCCATTTTTGCGTGTCGTGTTGAGAGTGCACTTTATTTACACATCTACACAGAAAGCAAACACTTTGAACCCTGAAGATGTACTCAATAAAGATCGAACGTTGGCACGACAAAGAATATGTTTTTCTGAAACCTACATCATACCAGACCACATCTCACGATTTCTGAATAATTATTTACATAATTAAACTATTAACAAGTAAAAAATTAAATTACTGTTATATATGACAAAGTTGATGTTTCATAGACAGTGTTTACTTTGTCAGAAGGATGATTATGATGTTACAAAAAGAACTCGACACCCTCTTCAAACTTCACCCTTCGGTGAAGCACACCTCAAACCGGCTTGTTAAATTTTCCGATTAGACCTCGTTACATCCCCATTTCCCAAATCTCTTTTTAACAAACCGCCACACATCTTTCACATGCCAATCGGTTAGTGTTAAAGTTTGAAATTGCGGCTTGATATTTAAGCTCAAACGCGTGTCTTGACAGAAGCAATCAAGTCCCACCATCTTTCCAATCTTTTAGTTAATCAAATCCCCTATACTTCCTGTGCCGTGTGAAAATGAAACTAGACACGAAATTTTGCCAATGAAATATTTCATCATCCATGTACCGTTTGTTTCGAGCCTGTCATCTAGCAATGCA
Source organism: Cimex lectularius (assembly GCF_000648675.2). Lineage (NCBI taxonomy): Eukaryota > Metazoa > Arthropoda > Insecta > Hemiptera > Cimicidae > Cimex > Cimex lectularius. The sequence goes on along the minus strand of NW_019392785.1, from coordinate 11,138 downwards.
TGGCTATTTCCTGAAATAAAAAACACTTTAATTGTCCAAGCCAAGATAGCCCTTTGTTTAGCAAAAAACCTCAATTGAATCTAATTCTAACTGAATCTCATGTTGATTAAACAGCCTAATTGTGAAATGTAGGTCATCGGCACAATTATAATTAATGAGTTACTAATCGCCTGCATTCGGCAGCTGTGTTTTTTTGAAAAGAAACTTTACACTCGAAATTATTTAGTGAAAGAATTAGGAATGTAGATCAATTTGCGCAAATACAAGACACACACACACGCACGCACGCACGCACGCGCACACACACACACACACTCGCGCGCGCACGCACGCGCGCGCACACACACACACACACTAGTTTAAAAGGGAGATAGAAGAAAAAGAAGAAGAAGAACTTTATTTGGGACCTGGTGACCCCTAAGGATAATATACATGTAATAAATAAAGGAAGTTCCTTACATGAAATTAAGGATAAAACGAAATAAAAATTTTCGCACAATGTATAAGCCATAAGAAAAAATAACAGAATATTAAACAAAAATGTGTGGTGTTTAGTGACCGTTAGTTAATGATTAATTGGAGATGTTGAGATGTAGTCTGGTGTGACGTAGGTTAGAAAAACATTTTCTTTATCGTGCCAACGTTTCGATCTTTATCGAGATCATCTTCAGGGCTCAAAGTATTTGCTTTCTATGTAGTTGTGTAAGTAAAAGAAGTATAACTTTACTAACAGCTCCCCGTGGCTATGGTCGCCCGAAGGTCATGGGTTCGAATCCCGCTCGTGACACTAGCTTTTTCATTTCAACCAATACCTTACATAAAGATTAATTAATTGAAAGAAGTTATTTGGTCAATCGGACCACGAAATATATTGGATTTAATAAGTAAAACGAAGTATAACTTCACTACCAGCTTCTCCGGGGCTACTTCATATGTCGCCTAGAATCGAATCCTGATTACACGACATTTGACAAAAAGAAAAAAAGGAGGGAAATATAGAAGGGTTGTAGATAGAGATGGAGAGTTGGCTTCAGAGTGAATCGAAGTCACGATAGCTAAAATGGTTACAGCTGCGGTGTATTGACCTGATGGTCATGGGTTCGAATCCCACTCGTGACGCTAACTTTTTCATTTCAACCAAGACCTTACATAAAAAGAATAATTAATTGAAAGAACTGTAACAAACAAATCGAAATGAACGTGACGGAGTCGATGGACTTTGGAACTCGTGGGAAATAAGAGTGCAGAAAGGCTGAAAGGCGGAGGACAGGATTCATTGGGAAACTCCGAACAAACCACATCGAACTTGGCTGCTACCACTTTACTTGTGAAGAATCATCTCATCAGAAAACATCAGGAAAACAGCTTTCATTGTGTGAGTTTTTCCCATTCCATATTTCCTTAATTTTATTCCTTGGGGATTGCGCATGCCTAAATTTTAATTCATTTATTTTTAACAATCGTTTAAATGCTTGTTTATTTTATTTGGAGTTTTTTTTATATTGTTTCAAGAAGGGTAGGTTTTATTTTTTTTGTAAATTTTAAGTTTGAAGAATAGATTTGGGGACCGCGGTAGCCGAGTGGTTAGCATGAGAGACTCTCACGCCGCGGTCGTGGGTTCGATTCCCACCCTTTTTTTCCCGATAACCCCCAATTTGAACACACAAAGAATTCGTACCATGGCTAATATGCAAGATCATAAGGCCAATAAATAATAAAAAAAATAAATAAAAAAAGAATTAAAAAAGAATAGAATTTAAAAAGAAAAAAGGGTGTAAATCTGATTTTAAAAATAAATAATTGCAACAAATAAATTCTGTATCCCCTATAGTGCCTTTTATTTATATTTTTACTATTATTAAAATAATAGTAATAATAGTAATTAAAATAATTAAAATAATTTTTTCATAAAAAATACCCTAAAGGTCTAACAGAACTAATGCAAACATTTTCGCAGGATCGCACTGCGATGTTGTGTTAGTGCGATTCTGCGAAAATTAGGTTTTGATAGAGGATAAAATAGTTGACTTGGGAAGACCTCTGTGAATTGTATAGTCAATTGGAAACACAGAAATGCTATTACTTGATGACAGAATTTTCTTTCCTATATCTTTTTCACTATCTATGAGTACTAAAACGACTTGTGTTAACTATTTTTTGTCCATTAAATCAAAGTATTTTTTATGAATATTTCAACATCTTCCCCTGATATTCAATCTCATTTTCTTTCCGATATCTTTTTCACTATCTATGAGTGTTAAAACGACTTGTGTTAACTATTTTTTATTCATTAAATCAAAGATTTCTATGATTTTTTCAACGTCTTCCCCTCATATTCAATCCTATTTTCTTTCGTATATTTTATTTTTCATTTATGATTTCCATTTCAAGTACAATTTTTTTATGTTGACATGGCTCCGATCCGCCAAAAATTATTAAAATAATAGTAATAATAGTAATTAAAATAATTTTTTCATAAAAAATACCCTAAAGGTCTAACAGAACTAATGCAAACATTTTCGCAGGATCGCACTGCGATGTTGTGTTAGTGCGATTCTGCGAAAATTAGGTTTTGATAGAGAATAAAATGGGAAGACCTCTGTGAATTGTATGGTCTATTGAAAACACAGAAATGCTATTACTTGATGACAGAAACATCGACCATTATATTTTAGAGTGCTAACTAAAACCTGTAAATTTTTGTGGTACAGATAAGGAAAATAATGACTTGATATAGATGTGAATATGTCTTTGTTAATACTTAGCTTCGGGTTTCACGGTGCTTTTTTTATAATGAAACGATAACGCACCATCGTTCACGTTTCACCGTAACCCCTCTCTTCCCATCATCTGTATTGACAATTCCACCGGCTTTATTGTGCATTTCGCCCCGTTTCTAGAGGGAACGAGGTGGGACGGAAAGGGGGAAAAGCCAGCAGCCGGCCTTCTAAATTATGCAGCGTTTCCCAAAGTAAACAATCTGCCGGTGTTATAATGGAGCTCCGCCGAAGCCGCCTCCTACGGCAACAATTATCTAATGGCTCACTCCTTTCTCGCTTGTCATCCCGGTTCTAACTTAATAACCAGCAGTCTTTGACAATTTAGCCGCACGCCCATGAAACTTAAACGACGTCTAATGTTCACGAATTGCAAAAAACAAAAGTGTGTATTAATTATACTCATTCTTTTATGTTTTGCTCAATTGTCACAATGGCCAACATACCTTGGTCTGAGATAAAGCGATAAAGAGATAATGATGCAGCGTTACTAATAATATATAGTATTTAGTGGCCGTTAATTAATGTTTATTTAGAATCGTGAAATGCGGGTGTGATATAGGTTTAGAAAAACATTTTCTTTATCGTGCCAACGTTTCGATCTTTATTGAGATCATCTTCAGATGTTTTTTTTTTCTGTGTAGATGTGTCACTGTTGTGTGTCGTGTTGAGAGTGTTAGTGAGATATTAATGCTTTTTGTCACAGGATCGTGACACATCTACACAGAAAAAAAAACACTTTGAGCCCTGAAGACGATCTCAATAAAGATTGAAGATGTTTTTCTAAACCTACATCACACCAGAACGCATCACACAATATCTAAATAATCATTAATAATATATAATATAATAAAAATATTTCGTTCTTGTCCTTTTTATGGTCCGGCAGAAAGTATGTTTTCTATGTTGCTAACTCCTCTACTTTGTGGGCACTCTAAATAAAGATCAAGGATACCGTCTTGTCGACCTGCAGTCTATAACCGTACAGAAAGCCAAATTTTTTTAACTATCTATGAGTGTTAAAACGACTTGTGTAAGCTGTTTTTTATCTATTAAATCAAGGTATTTTTATGAGTTTTTCAACATCTTCCCCTTATATTCAATCTCATTTTCTTTCCTATATTTTTTTTACTATCTATGAGTGTTAAGACGACTTGTGTTAACTATTTTTTTATTCATTAAATCAAAGTATTTCTATAAATTTTTTATCATCTTCCCCTCATATTCAATCTTATTTTCTTTCCTATATCTTTTTCACTATCTATGAATGTTAAAACGTCTCGTGTTAAGTATTTTTTGTAATCAAAGTATGTCTATGAATTTTTTTATCATCTTACCCTCATATTCAATCTCATTTTCTTATCTATATCTTTTTTACTATCTATAAATGTTAAAACGACTTGTGTACACTATTTTTTATCCATCAAATCAAATTATTTTTATGAATTTTTCAATATCTTCCCCTCATATTCAATCACATTTTCTTTCCTATATCTTTTTCACTATCTGTGAATGTTAAAACGACTTGTGTTAACTATTTTTATCTATTAAATCAAAGTATTTCTATGATTTTTTTAACTTCTTCCCCTCATATTCAATCTCATTTTCTTTCCTATATCTTTTTCACTATCTGTGAATGTTAAAACGACTTGTGTTAAGCACTTTTTGTAATCAAAGTATTTCTACGATTTTTTTTAACATCTTCCCCTCATATTCAATCTCATTTTCTTTCCTATATCTTTTTCACTATCTATGAATGTTAAAACGACTTGTGTAAACTGTTTTTTTAATCTAATAAATCAAAGTATTTCTATGATTTTTTTTACATTTTCCCCTCATATTCAATCTCATTTTCTTTCCTATATCTTTTTCACTATCTATGAATGTTAAAACGACTTGTGTAAACTGTTTTTTTAATCTAATAAATCAAAGTATTTCTATGATTTTTTTTACATTTTCCCCTCATATTCAATCTCATTTTCTTTCCTATATCTTTTTCACTATCTATGAATGTTAAAACGACTTGTGTTAACTGTTTTTTATTCATTAAATCAAAGTATTTTTATGAATTTTCAACACTTTCCTCAAATATTCAATCCTATTTTCTTTCGTATATTTTTTTCATTTATGATTTCCATTTCAAGTACAATTTTTTTATGTTAACATAGCTCCGATCCGCCAAAAATTGCCTTTAAACCAAACAAAAGAAGTGATTCATTCTTACGAAAAATTTGGGCGTCTTAGTGTAAGAATATTAGTTTATAAATTAAATCTTAGCAAAACACTGAGATACATTTTATTTTAAAGACCGTAAAATCATCGAAAATGTACAAAAAATATTTATATCTGTACATATATATAAGGGTATATGTTATCAGATGATAAAAATCTCTCTTTAGAAGAAGAATAATTAGTAACGCTATGACTGTACCTTAGCAAGAGGATACATTTATAATCCTTTCTATAGCATAGAAATCCACACTATCAATGAGCACCTAAGACAGAAGGATAAAAAGAAAATGAAGGAACAATGGCACTCATTCATTGCACAGAAACAATACAAGAACGTGCTAACAAACTTTGGAAGGAAAGACAGAATGCATCAAAGGAATCCTAACAGGATTCGTAACAGGACACGCCATACTAAATGGAAATCTGAAGACTGGTATAACCCAACAAGGCAAGTGTTGATTCTGCAAAGAAGCCGAGAAAACACAACACACCAACAACCTGTAGTACTGCACTTGCCTGCAGAAGGAAGTGTTTAGGGACAAATAATGTAACCGTAGAAGAGATTCAACCACTGAACCGTACTTACTAATCAAGTTCCTCGATGAACTAAAACTCACGGCTGAGCAATAAGCACAGGATACAACTGCCCTTAAAGGGTGCAGTATAATACCCCCCGACTAATGCATCTACAAGGCTTAAGTTTGCTGTTTAATATATCCAGTATACAGTATACTCCTCCCTGTATAATTTTCAAACGATACGATATTTCATTGCAAGGATGATCAAAATAGTTTTAATATGAAATTGCAATACACGCCACTTGTCAGATCAAAATGGCGTGAAGATTAAAAACGTATCTGCCGCCTCACGGCCGTTTTGCCAATTCAGGATTCCGGAAATTCCCGAAATCAACCAGTTTTTTTTAGACTGATCCGTCATAGTTTCGTGGTGGTCCTTAAATTGTTCCGGTTCGTGGAAGACAAGCCATGCGACAACCAGTCGCTCAATTTTGGCTCTGGGGAGGCCAATTAATAACTAATGACAGACCGTTTGAATTAACCGGCTAGCATGTGCGTGTCGAGTTTTTCGGAATCCGGTATGACCTAACTCAATTCGTCTTTACTACAACTAGAAATTATTCAGAAAAAGTTAAAGTGAAATATGAGTTAAATGATATCGTAAGCTGAAAGAATTACCACACATAGAATAAAAATAAGAAAGAGTAGCTGTAAATGTTTCATTGGGTGATTATTGAAGTAATAAAAGCTCCTTTCAATCGATAAAATAACTCTATGTAAACACAAAGGTAGAACTTCACGAGTTTCTTTTTTTAAATTTTTTTACGAATCTCAATAGCTTCCAGCGTCCGAGCCACAATCCATAAAATTCAATAAAGTACACGTAAGAAAATTTCCTTTCCTCCCTCCGTGTATTTTTTTCCTCTCTGAAGCGCAATAAAAGTTTGACACAAGGCTTTTCGACCGGGAATAAAAAGCCGTGAAAGCGAGATTTAAAGGATGGGGCGGGAGAGGGCGAAAATCCTTTTTAAATTGCATGCAAAACCCCGAGAAGGCTTACAACACGCCTTCGACAGTTCAAATACAGATTTATGCCGTTTTTCAATGAGATCTTTCTATGATGATAGCCGAGGAGATCGGGGCGAAATGACAGAAGCCCGTCCTTCACTTTTCTTGCGCTCACCCCCCCCCCGGTCATAAAAAAAGGATAATTTTATTAATATTTATAAAAATAACCGTTATTAAACAACACTTCAAGGATTCATATAACGAAATTCTGATCTTACGTCCATAAGTCTGTCACAAATGTATTTCATTATGATTGTATTTGTATGTAGGTGTTCATATTTTATCATTGTTTGCTTGTTTTTTTATTGAATTTTTTTCGTTGTTATCTACCAATTTGGTCTGACTATCCTTGCTGGTTTGATAGATCTAACAATTTTCATAACCCCACAGACGAATATGGATAAATTTCATAATGATTTCTGTTCGTTCGTGCTTATGTGTTTGTACTTTTAAGCGTTGCTTTTGTTTATTTATTTGTGTGTTATTGTACGTGTATTGTCCTTAAGTTGTTTCTGTTTTTGAGTGAGATTTTGTTCATCTATTTTTTAAATTAGTTTTTGCTCATTTTTACATGTTTATAATAGGGCGTTGTTCTTTGTTTGTTTGTGCTATTGTTTGTACATTATTTAAATTTATTTGTGCATGCTTTTAATCGCGCTTTGTTCATAGTTTTTTTTTATTTGTGTGCTTATATTCGTGTCTTTTTTTGTGTGTTTTTGTTTGTATATTAATTTGTTTTTTCTTATATGTACAGTTTTTATTCGAGTGTCGTCCATTGTTTGTGTTTATGAGTGTTTATGTTTTTGTTCGTTTGTTATTCTTTGTTTTTTTGTTGTATATTTGTTTGTTTTTACTTACTTGTGCACGTTTCCTTTGTGGGCGTTTTGTTTTCGTTTGTCTGTAGGTTTTTCTTACACGTTTTAAATTGTGCAGTTTTTCCTTTGTGAGCGTTTTGTTTTCGTTTGTCTGTGTTTTTTCGTTATTTGTATGTGTTTGTTGTTCGTGTATTGCCTTTTCTTATTAGTGCGTTTGTGTTTGTTCGTTTGTTTTTCTTTCTTTTTTTATTGTGTTTTTGTTGTATATTTTTACTTAGTAGTACATGTTTTAAATTGTACAGTTTTTCCTTTGTGAGTGTTTTCTTTTCGTTTGTCTGTGTGTTTTTCGTTATTTGTATATGCTTGTTATTCATGTATATCCTTTACTTCTTTGTGTTTGTGCTTTTCTCCCAGTCTTGATGTTATTGTGTATTAATTTGAGAATTTTTTTTAAATCTGTCACAAAATTTTTATTATTTTATTTTTATTTGTATGTTATTGTTCATGTTTTATAATTTTGCTTGTGTTTTTGAATGAATATTTTTTGTTCGTTGTTACCGATAGTTTTGCTCTGCCTACCGTCTGTTTACCAAGGCGTTTTTCACCCAATAAACTGGATAGAAAAATGTCATGTTTTGTGTTTGATAGTGTAAGGTTTTGTTCATAGTTTGTTTGTATAACTGTTTGTTTTTACTTAACTGTATGTCTTGTTATTTTAGTTTTTTTTGTTTCTATTTTTTTTTTTGGTGTGTTTTGAATTTGTTTTTGTTTGTATATTTGTTGGTTTTTCCTTTTTTTTTTTTTTTTTTTTTTTTTTTTTTTTTTTTTTTTTTTTTTTTTTTTTTTTTTTTTAGCGTTTACTGTTTTTACCCCTGAATATGTTAATTTCTTCAATATTCTAGCTCACTAACTCGCTGTTTAGTTTATCGGAAGCAATGTTTCACTTTGTCTGTAAACTTTTCTCAAGTTAGTCTCTTTTGTAAAATGCTTTTGTGGATGGGTATTTTCATGAGATTTCTACTTGCATTTTGGAAATTAGTGCCTGGACATGCAACAGGTCATATAAACCCTCAGGGTGCCGGTGTTCTTGAAAAACAAGCCCATTTGTAAGTATGTCGACCGCTGGATTCGAACTCGGGACCTTTACCTTACAGAGATGAACGCCGTGTCAACGCCTAAACTATTGCGGCCACCGACGCCCCCTGTTCAACTCTGTTCTTTGTTTGTATGTTGCGTGTTTTGGTTCTTGTTTTGTTGAAGATTTATTGATGTGACAGGTGATTCGATCAGATATATTGCAATCATTTTGAGTACTATCACAATTTCCAGAAGAAAAAAGGATCACGGTACAAATGTACCCTTTTATGGTATTTTTTCTTTTTTTCCGGGGTACGCAACACCAAAGGCCATAACAACGCCTGGGGTGCCGGTATTATTTGAAATAAGCCCATTTGTAAGCTAGTTGGGTTTGAACTTTGAATACAGGGCCGGTGGATCGAACCCGGGGCCTTTGCTTTAGAACGTGTCAACTCCGTCAGCCATTAAACTGACGCCTCTATGTTCTTCATGTTGTCGATTCGTGCACACACGTCAAGAAATGATCGATGTCTCGTGACGATCGGCCACGTCCGTCTTCGTGATCGTCAAAATAAAACAACCCGGCCCATTAAATCAGCCAAGGTTCTAATTAATTTTAGAAAACAAGTGATTACAAGTCCGATGAGGGATGATTATTCAAACGATCCCGATGGATTAAGAAGCCTTTCAGGAAGCACGGATCCTCCCCAGGAAAGTAGCGCTAAGCCGATGAGAAGCCTCATTAACATGTCGTTTTGATTGATCACACATCTCCCATTCACGGACGTTACTCGGGCAAACATGGAAACAATAGACGCCCCTGTCTTATTCACTGTTCCATTTGTATTTAATCCGTGGATAAGCCGTGCCTGGATCAACTCATTGTTAACAACTTTAGCGTTTTACACATAAGACGAAAACCGACTGTTCACTCCACCACATTGGGCAAAAAAATCGTCTTCCGTCTATCGAGAGGGTTTGGCTCGGCCGATCCGGTAAAAGAGGCCAAGAGGTAAAAATTTTAAAACATACCGAATGAAAATAAACGCAATGGCCTCAGCCTGAATATTTTATCCATGCTGAAATAAATTTGTGTACAATTTGAGAGAAATATACACTGACGGGTAAAAAACTCCGCCCAATTGATTTTTATTCATTTTCTCGATAAAAGAAAATTCTGCCCTTATTTTGTTTCATTGTTTTTACCAATAAATATTTTTTTATGCTGTATCTTAAACTGGGAATATCAATTAAAGGTAAATTCACTTAATCCTTAATGACAAGTTATTAAGGTTTTTAGTTGAGATGAAAAAACGTTAATGGCACGAGAGGGATTCGAACCCAAGACCTTGGCGTTAATGGCAAAAGGAGGGAAAACTCAAAAGGTGGGGTTGGGATGGGGAGTTGATGTCCGAGTGGATCGAGGTCACGATAGCTCAGGTGGTAGAGCAGCGGCGTATCTAGCCGAAGGTCGTGGGTTCGAATCCCTCTCGTGCCATTACCTTTTTTTCATCTCAACTAAAAACCTTAATTAATTGTCATGTATTGATTGGTCAAGCGGACCATGAAAGTAGTGAATTAATCCTTAATCCCCTACTTTTGTAATTTCTGAGATCTTCAGCCTGTCCGTCTCGTTTTAAAAGAAACTTCCAAAGGAACTGGAAATCCTATCTAGATCCACTGTTTTAAAATCGAAAAATTACTAAGCTACAAACAGAACCACTAACAAATACCACGCCAATACGTGTTTCTAATTTAAAAGCAAATGAAAACAGTCAATTATGAAATAAAATTAAAATGGAATAGATCAATAAAAAGTAAATATTCACTATATAAGAAATAAATGAATTGTAATTTTTGCGGGCAATATTCCACACAATGGATTGTTATTCATTTTCCCGATAAAAGAAAATTCTGCCATTAATTCATTGTTTTTACCAATAAATATTTGTTTATATGTTTTAAACTGGGGATATCAATAAGAGGTAAAGACACTTAATCCTTCACAAGAAACTTCCATTCGAACATGAAAATTCAAAAGGTGGGTTTGAGATGGGAAGTTAGTGTCCGAGTGGATCGAAGTCACTCAAGTGGTAGAGTAGCGGCGCATCTAGCCGAAGGTCGTGGGTTCGAATCCCGCTCGTGACACTGACTATTTTATCTCAACTAAAAACCTTAATTAATTATTTGTACAACTAAGGCTGTCTAGTGCTAAGGAAATCAATTTTTTTGTAAATGGGCTCAAATATGTAATTGACACACAATCAATGTGCTCTTTGTGTAAATTGTTTGAAGAGGAGAACTTGGAACATATATTTTTAAATTGTCCAATTTACCAACCGGAAAGATCCTTTTATTTAAAGAAATACGTAGATACATGTGTAAATAGTAACAATTTAGACAAACTTGAGTTCTTGCTAAAATTTGAAGCAAAAAACCCGGCAATTGATGTCTTCGATTTTGTTTATGAAGCACTTAAATTGAGAGCTTTTATTCTCAATGAATGATCCCTTACTGTTGCATCATGTAATTATTGATTTTAAGTATTATTATTATTAATTTCACTAATTTCGTGGTCCGCTTGACCAATTAATATATTATAATTAATTAAGGTTTTTAGTTGAGATAAAAAAGTCAATGGCACGAGCGGG